>NC_081437.1:21843523-21993523 GCF_949786415.1 Peromyscus eremicus
GCGGTTGGTTCTGGGCCTAGGCAAAAAGGGAAGTGAGGTCAAGTTCTTTGATGTTTATGAGAAGAACCTGAGGTAAACTGTCCTATTCTTCAATAAGAAAAACCAAGTCCGCTTGAGTGACCCGGGACAATATGATAGGAAAGGTCTGGTGGGGGATCTGCTTGTACCTATTTTCCAGTACAAAAAAAAAAAAAAAAAGCCAAGTTACAACGCAGTAACCAGACTTCATGGGAAAATCCATGCCAGCCAGCCAGACCTCCTCCAAGAATACAGAAAGCATTCAACGTTGTGTAAAACCCTGTAACAATGCAGGATTTTTTTCTTTTGTTCTTTCTCTGTTGTAGAATATTATTTTAAGCTGTGTTACTTTTGTTTATGTTGCGTTTGTTTAACTCTGTGAAGCTGTGATACTTTGTCTAAAACACCTGATGGTCTAATAAAGCACTGAATGGCCAATAAAAAGAAAGATACTGAAGACATGGACTTCACTAAGAAACAAAGAAAGGACCGACAATATGGTTCTGGAGAAAGTCCACACTTTTGAAGTCTCTCCTTCTTACTAAGGAGAGTAAGACTGATGTGGCAAATCCCTGCAGATCAGATAGACATTCCCCAAGAGGGGACACCTGGTCCACTTTGATCTCTGCGACATCCCCAGAAGCTAGCCCAAGGCTACTGTAGCAGGCATTCATCAAGTGTTGGGTGGATAAATAAATGAATGAAAGCTGGAATGAAGCGGAGGCCAAGTTGACTATGAAAAGATCACTCCCAGAACAGACTGAAAGGAATACAAATCGTGACTGAGGACAGAGGGCTGAGGACAAAGAGAATGCCTCCCTTGTGCCATGAAGCCCAAAGGGACACAGGTGGTGGATCACGGCTCCTCTCGAAGGCTATGCTGTTATTCGTCTGGTGGCCCTCAATCCCGGCTTCCTTTAGGGATCTCGAGGACCTCCTAGGAAGCCAGCTGAGGGACAAAGATGACTTTCTGATTTGCATCACACCAGTCAAAAGTCCACCTGGCAGGAGGGTAGGTAGGCTATTAACAGCTGGCAAAAGACCAGGCTGCCCCCTGACCTCTCCAGAGAGGAAATTCATTGGAGCACACGGTCTGGCCAGATTCTGGGCTTACTTCTCAGAGGTCATGGGGTAGATGAAAAAGGGGATAATTGCTGGTGCTGGGTAAAGCCCAGTGTCTGTGACCAGGACCTGTAAGCTAGAGTCCCAGGTCAGCTATGATGCCTGTTGGCATTTGTGGTCTCTTTCTCTTCCTCACGTACCGTGATATGTGACAGCATATCACACAGTGAGCACACAGACAGACACATCCATGGATTTGGAAGGAGGAAGTGAGCTGACCCACCCCGCTTCAAGCCTGCAGGATACCCTCTTTCTACCCCCAAGCATTAATGCAGAGCAGGTACTATGGCTGGTTGACCACCATTTACAAGTGGAGGTGAATTAGTCTCCACAGTATGAGCCCTGGCACTCTGCAAATCACAGGGACACTCTAATTATGAGTCTTTTTCCCCCCTCTTCCATACCTTACCACTTTCAGACTCTGAGGGCTCTCTAGACTCCAACGTCCTGGTGGCATAGGCAGGAACATTTATTAGAGCCAAGCTCTCCTAGCTTGTCCCTCCAAGCACGTAGAAAATGAAGGTGTTTGTATGGCAAGGAGCTGAGATGATCAGCCACGTATTTTAAACAGCCCAACCCAGCACCCTCCCGTAAGTCCAGACAGAACATTCTCACTGCCCTCCTGGAGCCCACTACTGGACCTACGCCCAGGTTCAGATTTAAACAGCATTCACTGAACACCTACTCAGTAGCAGCTGAGCACCCACTGGGTAGCAGGTCTCTTGCAATTCAAGTCCATAAATGTTTTATTTCATACTAGTGGGATCCTTCAGGGGGTAAAAAAAAAAAAATCAAGTCAAAGGTCACCCGATTAGTAAGTGTAAAAGGGGGTTCTGATCAAAGTCTCTTCTCCCATTCATTTCTCTTCAGTGTTACTGGGAGATAGACCTAGTACAATGTCTAGGCCTCCTTCAAGAGGGAAGTGGGAGACGGCTCAATCCTGCGCAGTAGGAGGGTGGCCTTCGGCTCATATACTGAATTTGACAGAGGACTTACCAGTGTGATTCTTCTTTCCTGGATGCTGATTCTGAAAATTAGGGTGATGGGGAACCTGGGGATACAGCACCCCCTTTTCCTGGCACCAGAGGACTCCTCTCTGGCACTATTTCAGAAGGCCCAGAGAACTTAACAGCATTCCACAACCCATCACAGAAAAGGTGATGCCCAGCTCCATCCGTCCGTCCGTCCGTCCGTCCGTCCTTCTCCCCTGCCTGAGGACAATTAGGACTCCATAGTTCAGGAAGCACCTGGTCCTAGGCAGTGTCCCGGACCAGGCTTTCTCCACCCCTACTGTACACAGAAGGAAACTAAGGCAAAGAAAGAAGCTTTTGTGATGCCTCACCATGAGTAAGAGCATCGCTGGGGGTTGGACTCTCTGGTCCAAGTTCAATGCTGTTTCCTACTAATTGCTCAGGGGTAAATCACTGTGACCATGGCAGCAATGGTGTGTTTACTCCAGTCTTATTGATAAGAAATTTAAAACGCACAGAGGACGAGCAACCAGCTCAAGATTGCTTAGCTACTAAGGGTAAATCCTAGAATGCTTGCCTGTCCACCACGACCAGCAGTGGCCAAGGTCAAGCTATGAAGACTTAGTATAAAACCTGCGCTAAATTGGATGATGGTGGCGCACACCTTTAATCCCAGCACTCAGGAGGCAGAGGCAAGCGAATCTCCAAGTTCAAGGCCAGCCTGGTCTACAGACAGAATTCCAGGACAGGCAGAGGTACACAGAGAAACCCTGTCTCAAAACAAAACAAACCTGTGCTAAATGATACCAACATAAACCCTCACGCCCATACCTACCCCACCTGTGTTCTAGCATGGAGTCCCTGGGAAAAGACGAGTGTGGGAAGCCCTTCCCTAGCTCTCCCAGAACTGAGATGTTATATGTGGTACCCATGACTCCATGAAGCAAAGTGAGGGAGCCAGATGGCATGGAATTGGATGCTTTGCCCAGGAAACTCATCATCCCCTCCCTGCCTGCAGGAGCTGTCATCCATCCTTCAAGTCCAAAGGGAATAAGCCAGCCCCCCCTGCCCCCCATGTTTCCCTAGGAACCTCAATGCTTGCTCCCATGCCAAGAAGGCGGCCCTGGATTCCACAACCCCAAGCATCCCATGCTGACCCCCACCTGCCTTGCTCATCTGCATTCACAGCAGAGCACCTGCCCAGAAAGCATCTCCCAGTCTTGGATTAGAGAGAGGGGCAGGAGTGAAGATTACCAGCTCTTGCCCCCTGAATGTCTCTCACCTGGATGCTGGTGACAATTCCTGCAGATGGACTGGGGCAGGTCACCAGCCGGGAAGTCCCTCTATCCACGTAGCACAGCAGATAGAGAATGGGGCCTCTGAGCCTGTGGTTGCGGGGCAGGGGATGGCTGAACTTTATGTAGCCAGCTTGGTCGAGGGCTGGGCTGCCAACACCCAGGACACCAAGCCAGCTGTGCGTGTTACTGGCCTTGGCAGTGATGCACAGACCTGTCTACCTGTTTACTTTTGATGGCACCACCTGGGGAGAGAGGAGGAAATGCTGACAGAAAGATCTGTGCTGGGCCCCAGACATCAGGACATCCAAGCTGGGGACGGGGTGGCTCACTGAGGAGTTGTTCCCTCAAGTTCTGTTTCCCGAGGGACTGCCCATACGCCACTGCCTCCAGGCACTTCTGACTGACATCCACCTGTCACCTGTCCTGGCTTCACCTCAAAGATGCAGGAAGGACTTCTTCCTTGCAGAAAACTGAATTCCCAAGATCTACATCTTTTCTATCCTAAGCTTATTTTCAGACTATGGCATTTCTGAAAATAGACTACCATGTGCATGTGTGTGTGCCGTGAATGTATTTGTGTGTGTGTACATATGTGTTGTGTGTGTATGCATTGTGTGTATGTTTGTATGTTGTGTGTGTCTCTGTGTGTATACGTGTTGTGTTTATGTGTCTATGTGTTGTGTATATGTCTGTGTATGTTGTGTATGTGTTGTGTGTGTCTGTATATGTTTGTGTGTCTATGTGTGTTATGTGTGCTTGTGTGTTGTAAATGTGTATGTGTATATATATATGTATTGTGTGTATGTGTTGTTGTGTGTAGCTCTCTATGTGTATATGTGTTGTGTGTATATGTGTGTCTGTCTGTGTGTGTGTTGTGTCTGTGTCATTTGTACATGTTTGTGTGTATGTGTGTTGTGGGGGTCATGGGTGTTCATGTGCACCTATGTGAGAACAACCTTAGGTATTGTTCACCTGGCACTATGCACTTTGGAGAGAGAGTCTCTCATTGGCCTAGAGTTGCTGTAGGCTAGAGTAGCTGGCTAGTGAGTCCCAAGGATCCTCCTGTTTCTACCACCCCAGGGGTTACAGGCTTGTGCCACCACACCAGCCTTTTGGACTGTCTTTAAATCTACAGAAATGTTAGAAACCTTCCTCAGCATGGGTGGTCAAAGCAAATTTTATTTTATTTGCATCTGATCTGAGATAGAGTCTTGTGATGAATCTCAGGTTAGCCTTGAACATGACTCTTCCTTCCTGCCTCAGACTCCCGGGTGCTGAGATTACAATTGTGTGCTGCCATGCCCAACTTTAAAGCTGGGTGGTGGTTGTTGTTGTTGAAATCTTGTTTTTTCTGCTCCAAAGACCCAGTTATTTTAACCTGAGACACCGCACCTCCTTATGTTTATTCCTTTGCGTCTGACACTTAATTGACATTTGGGGACCTTTTAAGGGCATGTGGGAACAAGAACATTCAAGGACATGCTTCTCCTGGGGTGTGCTCCTGGTGGGAATCATGAACATTCCTGTTTCTGAGGCAGAGCCACACCAGGCTACCTTCCCTCGTTTCTCTCCGGCCACGGAGACCCATGTCTCCTCAATCTCCATGAGGCTTCATACTCTTACCCCTCGATCATTTGATACCTGAATCCTGTAAGAATTCCTGTAGGCTGACCGCCCCAAGCCATTGCCAGGTGGCAATTCTAAAACGCTTTTCACTCACCTGTCCCTGTCCTTCAGTGTGGCTTCTGTCCCCACCACTCCATCAAAAGTTCTGGAAGGTCAGGAGTTTGTTGAACTCAATGGACAGCAAAAGACCTTCAGATCCTTTCTTACTGGGCATCTCAGCAAAGCCTGACTGAAGGCCTCTACTATTTCCTTGAGCTACTAGCCCTCCCTGCCTAGGGTTTCTGGCTTCTCCTGGCCACTCCTCCACTGGCCTGGCCCCTCCTACTCTGTGGTTCTCAAGGCAATCTTAAGTAGCCCATGGCTTCCTTTAAAGCCTGTGTGTCAATCGTTCCCAATTTCCACTGCAGCCAGACCTTTCTTCTGAGCTTCAAGCCCCATAAATTCATTCACTGACTCAATCCTCAACCATCACTTTGAAGCCTGTAGGTTCTCCAGACTCTGGGAGTGTAGAACTGACCACATCATTCTTCCTCCTTTGTTTCCAACCCTACAGGAAACAGCAGTGGCCACTGCAGACAGACCCGGGAAATATCCCTGGAGTCTCCCTCTCCTCCATCCAGCAGATCACCAGTTGCTGAGTCTCATTCAATCCTAAACTGTTCTCCAGTTCCTGGACTAGGCTGGGTCACTATCCACTGGGCTGGCCAAATGGCTCCAGCTAGACTTCCGTTTCCTATGTTTCCCTTTCCTTTCTTTCTTTACCTATATCAGTCTGAACAGTCTTGTCTGTGTGCAAGTTTAATGTCATAGCCTGTATAACATCCCCCTTTGGCAAGTTCCCATTGCCCTGTAGTTAAGGCCCAACCATCTCAGCAAGGTCTATAAGGCCCTGTGTGCTTTTTCTCCAGCCTCAAGTCCCATACTCTCTCCTTGTTTTACATATACACACTCATACACACACATACACACTCATACACACACGCATACATACACACACGCATACACACACTCATACACATTCATACACACACTCATACACATACACACACTGATATACACACACTCATATATATACATACACATACACACACTCATACACACACACACTCATACATATACACACTCATATACATATATACACACTCATACACACACACATTCGCACACAACACTGGGCTCCTGTGTGTACTTTGACCTATGTTGCTTGTCCACAGATCATCCTGTCTGACCAACCTTAAGCTCCAAGAGGACAAAGACTGTGGCTGGTGGCTGTGTCCCCACGGCATGGCAATGGGCCTGATGTCAGTAACTGCTGACTAGCTGTAGAAATCCACTGCCACTCAAGTCATCCCTCAGGGGCCCCAGTGAACAGAATTAAAGTTTACTCCTTGGTGGCTTAACTACCCTGGTCCATCCTCTCTGGCAGTTTGCTGAAGGCTCCTTCACCTACTCCGCTTTGATGGGGAGCACACAGTTGGCCAGTTGAAAAAGGTAGACCCTGTATTTCAATCATCAATGTGACTCCCACACAGCTCCTAATACAATAGCGACCCAGCTGGAAGCAGGGTCCTCAGACTCGTTCTCTTGAGACCAAGACTAATACATTGCTTTATGTATTAGAATAGATACTCTTGGCTTCTGCGGGACGCAAATATGTCCCTTTGTCCTCCAAAGAAATCTCTTAGAGCAGTCTCCCTGAAAACCAAGAAAACCTGTAATTTTCCCAGTCCCAGTAGCTAATGAACCCAGCAAGGACTGCCAAATGTTCTGCCAGGTCAGTGCCAATATCCCCACCGTAACAGAACACGTGTCAGTCAGAAACCCCACCCCCTCTTTTCAGGTACCCTAGAACCCCTGCAGATTCAGAGGCCACTGCAGATGGTTGCCTCCTGGCTGGAAGTTTATAAATACACTTTACTAATCGGCTAACATGCTCTTGTGGTTGGTTGGATTTTTTTTTTTTTTCTTGCTGTGATCTTGACGCTGTGACTTGGCTCTGGCTTCCCTTGCTAATCACCTGGCCCTTGGCTCTTCACCGGCTGCAGGTCCTACTTAATAGCCTCAACCCCACTCCTTCTGCTTTGAATTCCTTGACTGCTGCATGGACTTGTCAAGTCCAGGTATTTATGTTTGGGTAACCTTGCCCTGGAGCCGTGTCCTCGATGACTTATTTCTCCTGGCCCTTCCTTTCACCTTGTGTTCTTAGGTGTCACCATGTCACCAAGAGGAGGGTCATGAAGTGGAATGCAAGCACATTCCTAGCAGCTGGCGTCCCAGACTGGAGAGCTAGCAGCTTCCCTCAGACTAGCCCGCCTCCCCCTGGCCCCAGGACAAATAAATCCAGAAAGAAGGGTCCTTTCGGCCTGCCTGCTAGTCCTGACAATGTGATTCTTTCAGAGGGATCATTTCTCTGACATACTCTGTAGGAGGCTGAGATCACCGAGTTCCCAGGTGTCCAGCCATTAGGTCAGGGCTCAGACCAGAGATCGCCTAGGCTACTTCAAGGAGAAGTAAGCATGAGTCTGAAGAAAGAGGAGGAGGAAGAGGAGGAAGGAGAGGAGGAGAGGGGGGAGGAGGAGGAGAAGAAATAGTAGTGGTGGGTGGTGTCTAAGGAGGAAAGATAAGTAGATCTCATTGGCCGGTTAGTTTAGAGAAATTGATGAAGTTCAGGTTCAGAGAGAGACCCTTTCCCCGAGAACAGAGGCGGAGAAAAATCAAGGAAAGGGACCCAATGCTGATCTCAGATTTCCACATGCACACACATATACATGCACACACGCACGTGTGTGTACACACACACACACACACACACACACACACACACACACACACACATACACACGCACACATGCAGACTCCAAATGATGAAACTGGGACTCAGACCCCTTCCCCACACACCAGGGAACACAGACACTGGTGTCTGACCAAGGCCCTGAAACCTCCCTGTGATGGGAGTAACTGGCTAGAGCCAGACCTACCCCCATGAGGATGTATCTGGAAATATGGACCCTGGAGAAGAGCCCAGGAGGGTGCGGATGAAGACCATTAGGAGCCTGGAAGATTCTTCATGACCTACTCACTAAAGCATTATATGGGTCAGAGAAACACAGGACAACACACCTCTGCAATGAGAAAGTCTAAAACCACCAGAGACACTCCCTCCCGGGGGCAGAATCCTGATCTCCCATCCTTCATGCCTTGAAAACCTTAATGATGCCAGGCATGCCAGGCCGGGCTCATTCTTTCCTAACCTCCTCCTCCAGCTCCCCACCCCACCCCCACCACCCCCACACCTTCTCCTGGTTCCCCCAGCTGAAAGGATGCAAGAAGAGTGCTCTATAACTCAGCGCCAAGAGTTGCTCCAGCCTTTGGGGGTGGCAAGGGGCAATTTCCAATGGAACCTGGCATTTTGATACCTGTACTGGCTGGTCTTATGTCAGCCTGACACACAAATGAGATTTATCTGAAAGGAAGGGAACTTAATTGAAAAAAATGCCTCCATAAGATCTGGCCATAAGGCATTTTCTTAATTAGTGATGGATGGGGGAGGGCCCAGCCTATGGTGGGTGGGGCCATTTCTGGGCTGGTGGGCCTGGGTTCTGTAAGAAAGCAGGCTGAGCAAGCCATGAGAGAGTAAGCCAGAAAGCAGCACTCCTCCATGGCCTCTACATCTGCTTCTGCCTCCAGGTTCCTGCCCTGTTTGAGTTCCCATCCTGATTTCCTTCCATGAAGAACGCTGTACAGACGTGTAAGCCAAATAAACCCTTTCCTCCCCAAGTTGCTTTTTGGTCACGGTGTTTCATCACAGCAAAAGAAACCCTCAAAGACAGTATCACACCGGCTGGATTTTGTCACATGGGAGTTGCCCCAAAGAATGGATCCCGACTACTTACTAGTCAAAAGCATGCTTATGTTGCAGATCTAGCTCACGGGAGTCAATGACTACCTCTGTTTACACCTGGGTAGGTAGGCAGGGAGGCCGCGACTCAGTGCAGATTTTTCTGAGCTGCCTGTATGCCTGCCACGTGTGGCCTCTGATCTCACGGACCTTCCATCTGAGCCGGGTAGGGAGACATCCATTAGCGTCACTCGTGAACGTCAGAAGCCAATGGGCAAGCATCCCCAGGGCTCTCTTCAAGGCTCACTTCCCGGCTCTGTGGTAAGCCTCGGAGCTTTTCTTACCTCTCTTGGCTTCACGCTGCAGCTCTCTTTCTCTGAACTGGCTCTTTCCTTCGTCTGACTTGCAGACTTAAAAACTCAGATACCATCAAAGCTCCTCCATCACTGCGGCTGCCCATCTCACAGGCACAGGGCCACACCCATGTGCTTGTGAAGCCATCAAATTGCATCACTCAGCCCCAGGCCACTCTCGAGAACTCAAGAGACCATATTCTAGCCATGATGTGCACAGCCCAAAGTAGAGGGCTCTCCTCCCCTGGCCCCTCTCAGCTTCTGTCAAGAAGATCTCACCTGCTCTAAGGCCCCTGGGCTCCATGGAATTATCCCAGGAAGGAGATGTCTTGAAATGAAGGTGATTGAGTCCCAAAGTCCCAAAGCAGTTTAAAGAGGACAGTCACCTTTTGATAAAGGCTTAGTGGCTCTCCCTCCACTCCTTCTCTTTCATATTGTCAAAGAATGAAACAATTCTTCCCACAATTCAAGGCTGAGTCCCAAAGCCAGCTTCAATTCTCTTCTCCTCCTCGACACTTGATGTTCCAAGTTCACTTGGACCTCCTCCAACTACCCTACATAGGGCCCCACATACACCTGCCCTGCACAACTTGGTGTTCTGAACCCATAGGAATTAGCCCGAGAGAGGCAGGGAGGCCGCGACTCAGTGCAGATTTTTCTGAGCTACCTGTCACGTGTGGCCTCTGATCTCACGGACCTTCCATCTGAGCCAGGTAGGGAGACATCCATTAGCGTCACTCGTGAACGTCAGAAGCCAATGGGCAAGCATACCCAGGGCTCTCTTCAAGGCTCACTTCCCGGCTCTGTGGTAAGAGGGTCTTTGGGAACTTCCAGGAAAGGCCAAGGTGATTTGCGATGTAGAGTGGAGGGAGCCTGAAGTAGAGCAGGAAACCGTTTATGCTTGGGTAACTCATGGGCCTTCGTCCCAAGAAAAGCTGGAAGTTGTAAAGAGGAAATTGATGGGACCTCCTCATGTGTTTGTTTTGTTTTATTTGTTTTGAGACAGACGTCTCAGATTGGCGTCAAACTCACCGTGTAGCTAAGGACGCTTCTTAAACCCTTATACGTCCGATTTTCTTGCTTCCACCTCCTGAGTTCCAGAATTATTGGCATGTTCTACCACACCTGGTTTGTGCAGTGTATGCTAGGCAAGCACTCTACCAACTGAGCCGCATACCCAGCCTCTCCTTGTGTTTTGATGGCTACATGGAGTATGGCTATAGGAGGACAAGGGTAGACGCCGTTGCCCACCACTTAAGACTTGAAGGTGATTTGCTGTAGTAAAGATGGACATGGTAGAGATGTACAAGCAGGAAATAGGCACACTGTAAAAGGGAAGGGCAGATTTCTGATTTGGACACTGGTCTGAACATCATCCTGTGCCCTGAGTAGGGATGAGGGGTTTGAAGAGCATGCTATGGGAATGCCGGAATCTAGACTTAGATACTACAGTAAGCCCCGCCCTTGAGAGGTGCCAGAGACAGGTCGGAACACAAATTGGAGATTCAAAAGAGGACTCTGGGAAACCAGGCGTGGTGGCTCACGCCGGTAACTCCAGCACTGGGAAGGCTGACGCAGGGGGGTTATGAATTCCAGACTAGCCTGTCTCAAGAGGGAAAGAGAGATGCATGAGAAAGCATGCACATGTGTTCTGGGCTAAAGCTGTGTTGGGAGTCCTGTGAGGCCCTGCAGGCTGTGGCCCCTGTCTGAGGAAAGACTAGAGGAGAAGAAAAACTACCAACAACTGCTACCTGAGGAACCATTGTGTTGGAACCTAGCTGTGAAGGAAAGATCTACAAAGCAGACAAATGAGAAACTGACTCCAAAAGTAAAAGAAGGCTTGGCTTTGGGAGACGCCTCAGTGGATAAAGAGCTTTCCATATAAATGTGAGGACCTGGGTTTGGGTCCCTAGAACCTCCTTAAATTCAGACACAATAGCATATGTCTATAATGCCAGGACTCCTATGGGGAGCTAGGAAGTAGAGACAAAGTTCCTCTGACCACATCCAGGCTTGTATTCACACATATGCATGCATGCACGAGTGTGCTCACACACATGTGAAAGACTTGGCCATGGAGGGGAGAGTCAAGGCACTAAAGCTTGGAAAATGGAATCTTACCAACGGGAGTCACTGCTGAGCTCAGTGAAGCACCTCAGAGTCTCAATTCAGCTTGCTCCCCCTGGGCAACTGTCCTCACACGAGCATCCTATTTGCACAGCCCCAGAGGGAGCAGACTGGCTCATCATCACCGGGCCCCTCCCAAGCTGGCCATCATTCCAGAGAACATCATGGTAGGGACAGTCCCAGCTCCTCCTAGCTCCCCCTCCCTGCTCCCTATCTCTACGTTTTAGGGTCACATTCCAAAGGTACAGGGCTCATGTGAGTGGAAAGAATTCCCACTCACTCAACGTTCTGTGCATGTTGGGATTTCTGTGAGCCAATCCCTATTATAGGTGTCACCCAGGAGGGGGAAAAAACACGAGAGGCGTGGTCCCCACCCTCAAAGACTTTATCATCATCTCTTTGGGAGATAAGATGTAGTCACGAGCAACAATAAAGTTTGGAAACTTTAAGAAAGAGGAGAGAGACGCACACAGAGAGTGGTGGCCCTGGAGGAAGCTGCTTGGAGAGAGAGAGCCACCTTCAAGCCCAGTCTTGAAGAAATGAGGAAATCTGACTGTAGACCCATGAGCAAAAGCAGGGCAGCCAGCTGTAAGCAGACAGATGTGAGCTCCGCCTGGCAGATCCAGCTAGGTGGGACAGGACTCATCCCTCATCATGCAGGGATGGAGCAGGGATGCTTTCATCTAGGCCCACAGACCCAGGGCCACGACACGGCCTGAGCACTGTAGGCCAGTGCCACAGAGGACACATATTCTGTGAGGACCTGGTCCCCAAGTGGCTCACCTGAGTCCAGACAAAGCCACTTAGAGACATGGGCTCACCACACGTCACAAGCATGGCTGTAAACAGTAGTGCTGACATTGTCCCTTCCCCATCCCCCTGACCAGGCAATAAAAGCCCATTTCTCACCTTGATCGGACTCTCCCCACTGGATACTCTCCCTAGGTGGTGGGCGCTGCTGGTTTCTCTCTGATGTCCAGTCTGCTGCACAGGTTTCTCTGGATAGCATCTCCCAGGGCATCCCACTACTCACGTGACAGGGGCAGGCTCCTCCCATTGCCTCCTGGCCCTGCCCATATCTCCACATGCCTGATTTCCTGCATCATTCCCCTGCATTTCTTCCTCAGTTGGCCTTTTTAGTTCTTTATCTCAGGGTGGTTCCTCCTTGCCGACAGGTGAATCTTTTCCTACTTGGAGTGCTATTATGACTCCTGTGGCCTTCTAAGAAGGACCACAAGACCCTCTCTAGTCCCCACCCTCACCCCAAAGCCTTCCACAATGACCAAGACTTGCCTTGGCTCAGGTGCTGAAAGTCTCCCCTTGACCTAGAAGCAATTCTGGTACCTCGCTCTGTCTTCTCTCCAGCTATATCTTGGCCAGAATATGGTCCTCCATCGACATCTGACCGCTTCCTTCTCAACCTCTAGGTTCTCCACGAGCTCCACCTGTTTTAGATGGCAGACAATGAAGGCACAAGCCAGAGAGCCCTCTGACCCTGATCCCTGCTTTGCATCTCTCAGGGAGCACCCTGGGTCAAGCCACTGCATAAGCTTCACAACAGAGAGAACCCATCCTCGACTTAAGGAAGTCATGTGGAGCGCTGTGGTCAGCTGTATGGCGTGCTCAACAAGGCACTTACCTCCTGTAGTCTGCAGGAATGCTTTACCCGTGGGGTTTGTTTTCAGGTCCTGAGCATCAGTTGCAAGCTCACCTCCTTTGAAAAATCTACATCTAGAGTAGTAGTTCTCAACTCAAGGGATGCCACCCTTTGGGGGAGTCAAATGACCCTTTCATAGGGGTCACCTAAGACCATCAGAAGACACAGGTATTTACATTACCATTCATAACAGTAGCGATGCTATGAAGTAGGGATGAAAATAATTTTATGGTTGGGGGTCACCACAGCATGAGGAAATGTATTAAAGGGTCACAGCATTAGGAAGGTCGAAAACCACTGATCTACAACATTCCCTGTCGTCTCTCTGACAGGATGCATTGGTCATCTGTTATAGGCGACAAAGGCCACTACCACAGAGATCCTTCTTTGTAACTCTTTTGTACACAAAAGGTATTTCTTAAGGAGAATGAGGAGCCACTTGTCCTGAGAACACACACTTGGCTATGGCTGGAGGTGCCCTGCGGGCTTCCGGCCAGCAACTCCAAGCCTTGGAAACGCCTTGCCCCACATTCATACTACTTTGGCCTCTCCCGTTCCTCAGCATGACCGTGGACAGGGAGGAGCCAAGATGAGCAGAGATGAGCCTCAACAAGGTCAAAGCAGCAGCTGCACCCCGTGAAATTGATGAATCCAACCTCACCAGCCTGGCCACTCCACCGTACAAATTAAATGATGCCCAAATCCTGTGGGGCAGATTTCTAGGTCCTGACGTGGTGAGAGGCCTAAGGAAGGTGACCAAGGCTTTATATGTTATTTCTCTAAAGCAAGATCGAAAACTGCCTGAAAGGATGATTTCATTTTTGTTTTTTAAACCAAGAAAAGCAGAATAGGGCTCGGGAGGTGGCTCACTCTGGAAAGCGTTTGCTGTGCAAGCAGAAGGACCAGCGTCTTAACCGCCAAAGTCCAGGTATTCAAAACGAAGCTGAGCACAGTTGTATGTGCCAGTTATCCCAGGGCTGTGGAAGCAGAGACTGTGTGTGTGTGTGTGTGTGTGTAGATTCCCGAGGCTCACTGATCGAACTCCAGGTTCAATGACAGACCCTGTCTCAAAAAAGGGGGGGGGGAGAGCTAGAGAGATGGTTTGACATGTAAGAACATTAGCTACTCTTACAGAGGTCCCAGGTTCCGTTCCCAGCACCCACAACCACCTGTAACCCCAGATCTGAGGGCACTGCACACATGTAGTACACACAGCACATGCAGGAAAAACACTCAAGGACGTAAAACACAAATAAATAAATCTTTTAAAAAGTCATGCTGGACAGTAGCAGAGCAAACACCTTTAATTCCAGCACTTGGGAGGCAGGGGCAGGCAGATTTCTGTGAGTTCAAGGCCATCCTGGTCTACAGAGTGAGATCCAGGACAGCCAGGCTACACAGAGAAACCCTGTCTCGAAACACACAAAAGAAAAAAAAAAGCAGTTAAAAAATAATCTGGAGAGTGATTGAAGCACACTCCTGATGTTGACCTCTGACTCATACACACACATACACATATATGCATGCACACACACATATACACACATACACACATAATCACACGTGCACATACATACACACATATACACATATGCATGCACACACATATACAAACACATACACACATAATCACACATGCACATACACACATATACACATATATACACACATACACATATACATATACACACATACACATATACATATACAGACACACACATACATATACAGACACACATATACAGACACACACATACATATACATGTGTGAACACAAACATTGGCACACAAGACCGAGAGAAAGAAGTCACCCAAAGCTAGTCCAAAGCAAACATGTGGATTGATTGCCTGCACAGAGCCCAGCTGTCCTCCAATTTTTAACTCTGGTCATCCCAGAAAAGCAAGAGTGGAGATGAGTTATAAGGGGCAAAGGGCTTCTTACAAATGTCTGCATTAGTAAAATGTTCTCAAAGAGACACATCTTTTTAAAGCAAGTAACGAAAAAAGTCTCATAAGTAAATAAGTAAATGGCTTTAGCCTAGACTCCGCACTCACAGCAATCCACTTTTTCACTGATGCAGCTCCTCTTGGGACTCACTCAGCAGGAGGGGGCAGCAATCTACAGTTTACTTACCCTCTGAGAGAGAACGCTGGCCAGTGGGCACCCAGGAGGATGGCTGTGCCATCACACGGCAGAGACATCCATGGGTCCAGCTGCATCATGACTGGCACAGGGCGGCACATCAGGCCAGATTCCCTCCAAGAAAGGAAGTGGGGAGAAGCCCCTCCCTCCAGGAGAATCTGACTAGCCCAGGGAACCTCTCCACCAGATGACCTCAGATGGAGCTGCCTCTGTTCCTCAGAAACGGTTGTGTTGTTGGTCCTCATATGAGCAGAAGGCTACTTGGGGCCACTGCTTGCACATGGGGTCCAACTTCTAGAGCAGTGGTTCTCAACTTACAGGCCATGGCTCCCAGAAGACCATCAGAAAACACAGATATTTATATTATGATTCATAACAGTAGCAAAATCACAGTCATGAAGTAGCAATGAAATAATTTTATGGTTGGGGGTCACCACAACATGAGGAACTCTACTAAAGGGTCGCAGCATTGGGAAGGTTGAGAACTACTATTCTAGAGGCTGCCTTCATGGGAGGTGATGGCCCGAACTGCCCCCTATCACTTGTCCTTGTTAAGAAGATGGGACATTGTGTCTGACTATAAGTATTGGGATCCAGAAAGTCAGCTCATGCATCAGGGATAGATCCTGATCTCACTGCCAGGGGCTCCTCAAACAGACCCGGCAACACATCTGTCTCCCATATGCAGAGGGTCTAGTCCGGTCCCATATAGGTCCAACAGCTGTCGGTCTAAAGGTTGTGAGTTCCTTTGAGCTTGGTTCAGTTGTCTCTAACTGTCCCATCATGATCTTGAACCCCCTTGCTCATATAATCCCTCCTCCCTCTTTCGACTGGACTCCCAAAGATCAGCCTGGAGCATGGTTGTGGATCATCAGTTACTGGATGAAGGCTCTGTGATGACTGATGTGATTACCAGGGTAAGCTAGTTCAGGCACCCTCTCCACTACTGCTAGTAGTCTAATCTGGGGTCATCCTTGTGGATTCCTGGGGACTTCCTTGATGCAGTGGGGAGAGGCTTGTTCTCACCTCAACTGAATGTACCAGACCTAGCTGTCCCCCCTATTGAAGGCCTTATCCTGTTGGAGAAAGGGATGAGGGGTGGGTCAGGAGGTGGGAAGGTGGGGCCAGGGGGAGCCAGAGGAGGGATGACAGGGAGATCTGTGGTTGGTATGTAAAATGAATTTAAAAAAAAATTTTTTTAAATAGATTAGGATGGTTGAAAAAAAAAGATGGAACAAGAGGTATCCATAGAACTCAAGGCTCAAGGTGGGACAGGTGGAGTCCCTCTTCCTTCTGGAGAGACCCAGCCTACTGGACTGAGCAGAGGTATCATTCACATCCAGAAGCAAGGGGGAATTCTAGTCTCAGGAGATTAAGCCTTGTCGGAATCCCAGTAGAGTGCATTCATTGGCAGCCCAGTAATCTCAAGGCTTTTCCAAAGGCTGGACCATTACAGGGACCAGTCACCCTCTATCCACATTACCCCCCAACTCTCATGATCCGAGCACTGTTCATTTTAATCCTTCCTTTTTCTCAACAGAGAACACTCGCCTGTTGTTGGTTTATCTTTGGTCTTTTGGGATGGCCCTCCACCCAGCTCCCAAATAAATCACTCACAGAGGCTTATTCTTACTTATGAATGCCCGGCCTTAGCTTGGCTTAGTTTCTAGCCAGCTTTCCTTAACTTATCCCATCCACCTTTTGCCTCTGGGCTTTTCCCGTTCTCTTACTTCTGTAAGTCTTACTCTTACTCCGTGGCTTGCTGTGTAGCTGGGTGGTTGGCCCCTGGAGTCGTCCTCCTCTGGCTGCTAGCTCTTAGATCCCTTCTCCCAGATTTCTACCTCCAAATATTCTTTCTGCCTGCCAGCCCCACCTATCCTTTGTCCTGCCTTGCTATTGGTCAGTTCTTTATTAGCCCATCAGGTGTTTTACACAGGCACAGTAACACAGCTTCACAGAGTTAAACAAATGCAACATAAACAAAAGTATCACACCTTAAAATAATATTCTACTACACTCTCCTTTCCTATTTCCTTCTCCACCCAGGTAACTAACTTCACCTAAAAAAATAAATGTACCCTGGAAAAACATATGCCATGCTCCAGTCTCCTTGGTTTTCCTCCTCTGACCAGTCCTGGTCGCATCCCATGCTCCTTTCCTCTCCAGCAATTACCCCTGCTCTTTGACTGATCATAGGTCTGTCAGTACAGACACAGCTCTTTGAAAGCTTTGCCTCTGTAGCCCAACGGCCAGGATCTAGGGGCTCAGATTAGTGTTCAACTGCCCTGAAGCAAAGACATGAACCAGATATCTGATTTTAGCCAAAAAGCCATGAAATTAGAATGTAGCTTAAGACCTAGTGGAATGTGGAAGGGATAAAATGAAGGCTCCCCTCATGTCCCAAAGTCCATCTGCCATTGGACAGTTTCCATTTGTCCACAGTTCCCAGACCCCAAACCTCTGGCATCTGACTCCTCTCCTATTCTTGCCCTGTATCCCCAAGAAGTTCTTGGACCCCAAACTAGAATCCACATGAAAAGAAAATTCAGCACCTGTGTTGCTGGGTCTGAGTCACCTGGTTTAATCTAGTTCCGTGAAAGTTTTACAATTTTATTTTTCTTTACAATCGATTCAAAGTCTGCTGTGTATGTGTACCACATCTTCAACACCCATTCATCAAAACTGGTATCTAATTCTGAGAAAGGAGACGCAGCTGCTGGAGAGAAGCCATGATGCCTCCCACACTATACTGCTCACCAAGCAACCTCAGGTTTCCATGCAACCTAAGGAGTAATACTACCTGTTCAGTGCGGGCAAGGTGGCTCATTTCACAACAAAGATGTATTTAGAAACCCTGCATGCTGGGAGCTGGGGGGACAGCTCTGTAAAGGCCTCACCTTGCATGTAGGAGGACCAACTCCTAGAACCCATATGAAAAAAGAAATTCGAACAGGTGTGATGACATTCATATGTAATCCTGGAGCTGGGTAGGTGGAGACTGGCAAATTCCTGGGCCTCTCAGTCTAACCTACTGGGTGAGCTCCAGGCCAGGGAGAGACCCTGTCTCCAAAGAAAATGTGGACGGCACCTGGGTGATAACACTCGAGGTTGTCTTCTGGCCTCTACACACACACACACACACACACACACACACACACACACACACACACACACACACACACACGAGAGAGAGAGAGAGAGAGAGAGAGAGAGAGAGAGAGAGAGAGAGAGAGAGAGAGAGATCCTGCACACATAGGCTCACAAAGGAGAAGATCAACCCTCAACCCTCACAGTATTTTATAGCAGCTTCCATTTTCCGGAAGTTGTATCAAGGGGCAGGAGCATAATGATTTATAATTCACTTACCTGCCGGGTTTAAAAATCATGCAATTTGTGAAGACTTTTAGAAATATCTGGGGACTCGTGCTATGTCATCGTAGTATGTAAACGGAGACTTTGTGACCGTTTCATTAATATCGTTTTTAATAAAAGAATACTTCAAAAATTCTTTCTTTCTTACAAAAAGTTCTGATTGCATCACCAAGCTATCTCAAAAGTGTGTGACTGGTGTATGAGTGGGTGAATTAGGGTGGGAACAGCATGCAATTTATTTTCCCAAGACACTGGGAAGGTTCCTTGCAAGAGCCAGTGACCCACCAGAGAGACTTTGGGCAAATTACTCTCTGCCTCAGTTTACTTCTCTGGATCCCATGCTACTATCAAACTGCTGTGATAAGCATCTACATAACCTGCCATCACATGCTTGCTTTTTATTTTTTAAGTTTTATTTTTTTTCCTCTGAGGGGGAAAAAAAAATTCTCAGAGAAATTTTTCATTGCATGCTCTCTATCAGAAGAGACACAAAAACTTTATTTTATGTTCTCTACTTTGCAAGTAGATGGGTAAGTGGCAGAGGCTTTGGGAAGGAAAATTGGACACCATTCACAAAGCCGGAGGCTAAGGCAAGGCTGAGACTCCTGGTTTGTTCTCAAAGGTAAGCTACCCTTGTAGGGTGGAGGCTGGATTCCTTTCACAGTTCTCCTGACCCCACATTCCAGGCTCAACAGCTTTCTCCACCTGCAAAAAAAAAAAAAAAGAAAGAAAACTCATAAAACACAAAACAAAACAACAACAGAAAACCTCCCACGGGAGCTTAGCATAAGCTTGATCTATCTCTTTTCTGAATTTGGCCTTGGCTAGAGAAGCGCCATAAGAACTATCTGGAGGGGCTGGAGAGGTGGCTCAGGCGTTAAGAGCCCTGACTGCTCTTCCAGAGGACCCAGGTTCAACTCCCAGCACCCACATGGCAGCTCACACCTGTCTGTAACTCCAAGATCTGACACCCTCACACAGACATGCAATCAAAACGCCAATGATAAATTAATAAATTAATTTAAAAAAACTATCTGGAAAGGCCTGGCTAAAAGACAGATTCTGTCCAGCCCTAGCTCCTGGCCCTGGGGTCACAGACCAGAGCTCTGGAGGAAGATCTCTGTGTCGTAGCACACTCATTTAGGCTGGACACCATTGGCTCACGGGGTATTTTACAAACATATTAAATGAGGAGACATTGAACCACGAGATGATTTTGTACTTTTATATGCAGGCTTCTGGCTTCTTTTAAAACGGTACATGATCTAGAACATGAAGGCGTTAAACTCTCCCACTCTATAACTGAGTTTAGGTTTCTGTTCTCTGAGGGGGCAAAGCAGGTGTATAGTGACTATTAATGAGGCAATGTCACCTAGTTTATCTGATAGTCAAAAGGGGTTTATTTTGAGTTAACTTACAACAAGCAAAGGGAGTTAGTTACGGGATCCAGGAGAGGTGAGGCCCGGTCCAACACGGTTTTCTGGAGAACTCTGACTTGGTCCCCAGCACCAGCATCCAGCATCCAGGATCACGAGGTAGCCAAGAGAGAGTGAGCACGTACGCATTTCAGGTCTTAAGGGGTGCCCGTCTTGGCCATGCCCCAGGTGGGGGCAGGTACCTAGTAGTTACCTACTAGGGGTGGTGCTTCAGGGGTGAAGCACAATCACCCCTACACAAGTGTCTTTCCCACAAACGGTCATTTATCCACAAGGCCCTTGCATTCAAGGAAGAGGCCTGAGCCAGCCTCAGAATGTCCCAAGGACAAATCCAGCAGCTCCTTCTGAGTCACGTCAGAACTTGCCCAAGCTTGTGCAAGTGTGTCCAAGAAGAGGACTAAACCTCAGCCAATTAAAAGCACACTAATATGACTTGTTTAACCAATCATATTTGAGATGACCTAACTGTCCCTAAAAGTCCCCTTAATTGTGCTTAAAAGGAGCCTACACACTTCTCTGGGGTCGTTGCCATTTTGTACAGGTGAATGACCCCACACGCATGCTGTGATGTTAATAAACGCTCTCTGCTCTTACATCCTATTTGAGTCTGGGGTCTTCCTTCAGCATTTCCTAGGACCCTACAAACAGAGGTCCGTAGCCCTACATGGCTACAATTGTCTGTCCCCAGCACAGCGTGCGTACTGTCCAAGCTCATGACAGTTCCCACCTGTCTCCGCTAGGGTTTCTATTGCTGCAATGAAACACCATGACCAAAAACATCCTGGGGAGGAAAGGGTTGATTTTTGCTTGTACTTCCATATCACAGTCCACCATCAAAGGAAGTCAAGGCCGGAACCTGGAGGCAGGAGCTGATGTAGAAGCCATGGAGGAGTGCTGCTAACTGGTTTGCTCCCTAAGTCTTGCTTAGCTTGCCTTCTTATACATCTCAGGACCACCTGCCTAGAGATGCCCAACCCCCTACAGTGAGCTGGGCCCTCCCCCATCGACTAGCAATAAAAACATAAAATGCACCACAGGTTTATTTGGTGAAATATTTTCTCAGTTGAGGTTCCCTCTTCCCAAATGACTCGGTCTTGTGTCAAGTTGACATAAAACTAGCAGCACACCATCCTTCCCTCTTGTCTCTGATAATGAAGCTGGCAGTCAGTTTCCAGCTAGCATCTTGCCAGGGTATTGAGGCTGTTTGCACCTCAAATTCCATTGGATAGTGAATCCTTCCCTCTTGTCTCTGATAATGAAGCTGGCAGTCAGTTTCCAGCTAGCATCTTGCCAGGGTATTGGGGCTATTTGTACCTCAAATTCCATTGGATAGTGAACTCTTCCTAAATAGGCCATGTGTACCTCTAAGGTCTAATTCCTTCCAGAAAGCTGCTCATAAGCTTATCCCTACCAGAGCGTGCTCTGGAGCCGGGGTCCCTTCTGCTCCTCCATAACTCAGAGCTACATGTTTCTGTCTTCTCGGACATGGTATGGTGGTTTGAATGAGAAAGGCCCCCATAGGCTCACATATTTGAATACTTGGTCCCCAGTTGGTGGAACTATCTGGGAAGGATTAGGGGGCGTGGCCTTTTTGGAAGAGGTGTGTCACTCACTAGGATGGGTTTTGAGGTTTCAGAAGACTCAATACCATTCCCAGTGTGCTCTCTGTATCCTGCTTGTAGATTGGGATGTGAACTCTCTTCTTGACTCCATACCTTCGCTCCACCATCATGGACTCTCTAACCCTTTGGAACTGTAGGCTTTCTACATAAATTAAATGCTTTCTTTCATAAGTTGCCTTGGTCCTGATATTTCATCACAGCAACAAAAAGGCAGCCAGTACAGCAACCATACTGCCCATTTACATCAATGCACCCTCAAGTTCCTATAGGCTGATGTAGGTTGAGGAGGCATGCACAGAGGAGATCGATGGTACATGTGATGATTGACAGCCCCTTTATTAAAGTTTTGATACTGTGGGAGTCTATGTTTCCTATCTCTATATGCACTGAATTACAATGTAAAATTAGTGAAAATAGAACTCAGTTGGGTATAGTGACTGACACCAGTAATCATAGCACTCAAGAGGTAGAGGCAGGAGGATCACTGTAAATTTAAGTCTAGTCTGGGCTACTTAGTTCCAGGATTGTTTGGGCAACAGAGTGTGACCCTGTCTCAAAAAGAAAGTAAGAAAGAAACAGAGAAAGAAAGAAAGAAAGAAAGAAAGAAAGAAAGAAAGAAAGAAAGAAAGAAAGAAAGAAAGAGAGGGAAGGAGGGAGGGAGAGAGAGAGAGAGAGAGAGAGAGAGAGAGAGAGAGAGAGAGAGAAAGAAAGAAAGAAAGAAAGAAAGAAAGAAAGAAAGAAAGAAAGAGGAAGGAAAGAAGGAAGGAAGGAAGGAAGGAAGGAAGGAAGGAAGGAAGGAAGGAAGGAAGGAAGGAAGGAAGAAAAAGGTGGAGGTAGAGGAAGAAGAGAGGGAGGGAGGGAGGGAGGGAAGGAGGGAGGGAGGGAGGGAAAGAAAAATAATTTGAAAGCCGAGGTCAGAGACAAATAAGGAAAACTGCTCCATAGCCCAAATCCTGACTCTAGTTAACTTTACCTGGTCAGGCCTGGGCAAGATAGCAACCAAATCCTGTCCTGGCTGTAGCGTGGTAAGCAGCCTGCAAGGAGCTCCGTTCTCCTGGGAAGAGACGTGACAAATGTACCTGAAGGTGGCAGACTTGGTCTCAGTGATGTCTCAGTGGCCCACCCTTCTTAGGTCCTACCTCCCAACAAGGAGAGCACTGTCTTGCCACTCACTTGAACCACGCTCCTCACTCACTCCACCTTAGGAGGAAGCAAAGAGGCTTCTGCACTCACTGTGTCTCTGGAGTCAGCTCCATGGCCAGCTCCATTCATGGAGCTGTCCTGCCACAGCCTTAGCATATGTGCTCTAAAATCCCCTCAGTGAGTAATGGAAATGAGGGGGCAGCACGGTCCCCCCATCCACCTTCCACATGCATGAATAACGTAGCTCTGTGAACAGATTTAATTAGTATGATCTACACGCCGAAGGAACTGACCAAAAACAACAGTAGGGTGGCCTCTGTCAGTTTCTGGAACTTCCTATGAACCCATAGAAGGCCAACTGTGGTGGGTGAATAAGAGCCCCCCCCCCTTCGCATGCATGCACATAGACTCATATGACTTCTTAGTCATCAGGGAGTGCCATTTAGAAGGGTTAGGAGGTGTGGCCTTGTTGGTAGGTTGGTAGGTGTGGCCTTGTTGAAAGCAGTATGTCACTGGGAGTGGGTTTTGAGGTTGCAGAATCCCAAGCCGGGCCCAGTGGCTCTCTTTCTCTTCCTGCTGCCTACAGTTCTAGATATAGAACTCTCAGCTCCTTCTCCAGCACCATGTCTGCCTGCATGCTGCCATGCTCCCCGCCATGATGAAAATGGACTAAACCTCTGAAACTGTAAGCCAGTCCAATTAAATGCTTTCCTTTCTAAGAGTGGCTGTGGTCACGGTGTCTCTTCACAGCAGTAGAACAATGACCAAGACACCAACTCCCCAACTGTATATAGGACCCGATGTTCCCATGATTCCTTCTCCATCATGCCCTCCTTTGGTACATTTTTTTGTATCATTTTTTGTACATTTGGTATCATTTTTTCCCCAAGGTCGAACATTAAAATAATGTCTCTGGATTGCATACACCTTCCAACATCAACCCCGTTTTTTCTGTGGGGTGTGTGTTTAACGTTTAATGTTTAAAGTTTTTAACCAATACTTTATTCTTTCTCCTAGACTCCCAGTTGTTCCCTTCATTAGGTTCTGACTCCATCCCTCAAACAAAACACTCCTGCACCAAGAACCTTCATGGGGCTAAACCCAGCAGACAGTTTCAACCTTAGTCTTATGGAAGCCGTCAGCAGCCTCTGATTGGTCAACCACTCTCTTAAACTGAAATCCCTCTTGCCTTGGATTTCAAGGGAACACTCCTGTGGTTTTTTTTTCATCTCCCTCTTTGTCCATTTGTTCTAGGTCTGCCTTGTTAATTCTCCCTTGGCATCCGAGTGTAGTCGCTTTTGGTTCTGGGCCTGTTTCTCTCACACTCTAGGCTCACACCCTAGTTAATGATACTCACATGGCTTCCTGTGCTGTGTGTGTCCTGTCAAAGGTTATGAGGTTCTTCTCCAGAATTCTCTAGTTATAGCTCGCCAACAGGCTGCTGCACATCTTCAGCTGGATGGCTGCTGCCCGTCTCAAACTTAATGCATCCTAAGTCACGTCGACAGTTCTTCTCCCAGGGCAGCCCAACAGCAGCCCATTACACTTGCCTCTGCACATGACAATGTCACAGTCTGGGCAGGCTGTGACAAATGAGGCCCTGAATAGTGCCCAAAGCAGGCAGTTTCTAGAACAGAGTCAATACTTGAATAAAAAGAATGTCTAGGAGGAATTGTCCATTTTTAGTAGAATTTTTAAAAAGAGATAAAATGGCAATCGGAATCCTAGCCCAAAGAATCAAAGGCTTGAGTTTAAGGGCAATGATGGCCATGAAAGTGAGGAGGGAGAACCCACAGAAGACCATAATTCTGATAGACTTTGTTCAAGTTCTGGACAGTTCCTGATCCCTGCGTGAGATGTGCTCATGTGACCAAACAGTAGATAGATGGAACTGAGACTTACGCTATTACCCAAGTGACAGTTTACACTTGGCCTGATGAAGTTCGCTGTCTACTACAAAACCACAAATAAATGCAGCATTTTGTGGGAGCTACTACATAACAGAGCCCAAGATTTCTGTAACCAAAGAATCATAATGTGCAGAATATAGGAAATTATTCGACATATGAAAAAAAATGAAAATGTGACCCATTCTTCAGAGAAAAGGCAACCAGTAGATTCTAGCCTTTAGATGATCCTGAGTTTGGAATTAACAGATCATACTTTATGCTTTTTTTTTGAGAGAGAGAAAGAGAGAGAGAGAGAGAGAGAGAGAGAGAGAGAGAGAGAGAGAGAGAGAGAATGAATATGCATGCACAGGTACACTTGTGCCACGGCACATGTGTGGAGGTCAGAGAACAACTCTGTGGAGTCTCTTCTCTCCTCCCACCTTATGTGGGTCCCAGGGATTGAACTCACGTCACCAGGCTAGCATGGCAAACACTCTTGTCCACTGGGCCGTCTCCCCGGCCTAGAGCATCCTGATTTTAAAGGAGTTTTTACGAGTCTGTTTTACTAGCTAAGGGGTTAGATCTTTTCAACAGAGAACTTCAGCCCAGAGGCCAACTTCATTTACAAAGAAACCAAGTGGAAATAGCAGGCCTGGGAAAGAGTTTTTGAAATGGAAGGTCATCTGGATTGGGTTAGTTTCCAGTCTGAAGAACAAGGAGGGCGGTGGTGGATTGAGGCAGGAGGTGAAAGCCAAGCCCGAGGCAGGACCAAAAAACAATGTCAAAATGTTACTGTGTAGAATTGGAACCAGGAAGGGAACAGGGAAGGAAAAACAAAAGCCTTGAAGAAATAATTCTCAGAATTTCCCTGAATTTGGTGAAAGAACACGCATTTGTAGATTCAAAAAACCCAGTGTCCTCCAGGATGGCAAACGCAAACAGCACTTTTATTTTCTTCTCTCCCAGCATCCCCAGTAGTTGGAACACAGGTGTGTGTCACCCGGCCCAACAAAACCCCCCTTTCCATCCTCATTTCCCAAGTAGAGCAGTCAAATAGGATCCCACATCGTAATCAAAGTGCCAAAAACAAAGAGAAAAGCATGGAGGTCACCAGGGAAAAAGGCACATTACACATGAGAGGAGAGTATCTCAAATTACTGCTGGCTTACCAACAGAGCTCAGAAGCCAGCGACCAGCATCTTAATACTGACAGCAAAATCCAGAATTTTATACCCAGCAAAAGTTGCCTTTAAAAAGTGACGCTAGCTGGGCGGCAGTGACGCACTCCTTTAATCCCAGCTCTCGGGAGGCAGAGCCAGGCAGATCTCTGTGAGTTCAAGGCCAGCCTGGTCTACAGAGAGAGATCCAAGACAGTTACCAAAACTACACAGAGAAACCCTATCTTGAGGGGGAAAAAAAAATGAAGCTAAAGTGAGGATATTTCCAAGGTGGGAGAGCGGAAAGGATGGAAAGAAAGGAATGAAAAAAGGTAAAAGAAAAACTAAAAGATTCTAGTGCTTGGGTCAAAAGGAAGGTGACCAGGGAGGGAGCTGGACCCCAGAAGCCAGTGTTTATGGCCAGAGTGGGCTGTGAAGATAAAGGCTGCAAAAAGGCCAGTATAACAAGACATAGATCCCAACTAAGAAGAAACATTCAGAAAGGACGTCTGATAACGAACTACCAGAGTTGTCTGCACACACAGTGTAGAGTGCTTTCAACCAGAAGTAGCTGGGGGTGGGGGCGCTCCATTGATGAGTATCTGCTATAGGCCCTAAGACTCAGGTCTTAGACCTTCCTGCCAGCTCCCAGGGGCTATCTCGGCCGAATTGGAAGCAAAGAAAGGGAACAACCTGGTCTGTGTTTAAAGCAGCTATGAAGATACTGAACTAGGAACAGAGATACAGGGAAATAAGATTACCATTTGCACGGGAAAGGTGTTATACTGAGGCTCATACTCTGTAGAGCTTCCTGAGTTGGGATCTAGAACCATACTCTGTAGAGCTTCCTGAGTTGGGATCTAGAACCTTCCTTCATTGATACTCATTTATTTCCCACACTGGAAGCACAAGTGAATTCTAGTTGGGCTTCAAGCACTGCGTTGTAAAACCATCTTAGCCTGAAAGTCAACAACGATCAGACATGTGGTTGGGGGGAAGGGGTGGAGGGGGAGCCAGATCCTGTATAGTGGAGTGAGTTCAGGTAGCTCCTGTCAGGGAAGCCATGTAGGTAGAATTTGGGCAGTAGTGAAGACACCCCTCACAGTTGTGACAGTCAGATGGCCTCCTGTCCCTTCTTCACAGTGCGGTGGCATCTTGTTTATGCTCCGTGATGACCCCGGTGAGACATCACAGCTGTTCTGTGACATTGTCAGAGGACTCCCACAAAGCCTTCAGCTGACCTGCCTGCTTTCAGACTCCTGGGAAGAGGTATCAGAACATACCTGAATCTGTCAATATTTAATCAAAATGCATCTGACCTCAGAGTGATCTTCCTTGGAAATGCTAGCTCATGCTGCAACTATTTTATAATGTGAGAAATTCATAGAGTCTATTTAATGAGCAAAGGAATTCATTCTGGGGTTAACTCACTACCATGGGTGATTTACTGTAGAGTCCAGGAAAGCTGAGCTATGTCCCACGCTGATTTACCTGGTCTAAGATCTCAGCATCTAATACCATGAGGAGGCAAAGAGAGCCACTTATGTGCATCCTAGGTCTTAAGGGTCCTCAAGTGGCCATGCCCCAGGGGCATGTACTTCAAGGTCATAGGCAGGTGCAACAATTACCTATTAGCTCACTAGGGGGTGGTACTTCAAGGTCATAGCTACAACAGCACTACATCTCCCCCTTTTGTCTAAATAAGAAAGTTCTAACCTAACATAAAACTGTACACAATAGGAATGATTATTAAGTATTGTCCAGGAGAAATAATAGGTAATGACCTAAGCAAAATGGAACTACAACCAACAGGAACATCAAACAAGAGACACATACTAAAATCCAGAGATGTCTAGAGCATAGGTAAATGGCATGTTACAGAGATTATTCCAAAAGCTGTCCTATCCTGAAGAATCCGAATCTAGTACTTAGTATGTTCTAGCTAAGATATGAGAAGATTGTAACTGTAACTATTACTCTTCAACCCCATCAAAGGCCTGAGAAGGAATATAATAATACCTGAGAACATGGAAAGTGCACACAAGCAATTTTTGAAAATCTTTCGAGAACCAACAGAGACATCTGGCCACTCCATCCTTCTGTCTTATGATTTTGTTGGCAATCAATGACCTCTGATTGTTAGTTAACTTGTTGCTATTTCTAAATACCTGTGGATCAATGTGAGCTATAATACAAGGATTATTTTCATTTCTTTGAAACTTCAACAGGGTAGGTATCTGCGTGCTCAAAGAGTTGCTTTGACAGGAGCTCAAAGGATACCAAAGAGGAGCATCACTGTACTGCCATGCTTGATCCTTGGCACCAAGTCACATCAGCTTCGCAGAGAAAGGTCACTCATTTTAGAGGTATGACATTTCGGTCGGTCTGATGAGAACTGCAGTGAGAGAGAAGTTTGCACTCTTATTTTTTTTTTTATTTTTATTTTTTTTTTTGAGACAGGGTTCCTCTGTGTAGCTTTGTGCCTTTCCTGGAACTCACTTGATAGCCCAGGCTGGCCTCGAACTCACAGAGATCTGCCTGGCTCTGCCTCCCGAGTGCTGGGATTAAAGGCGTGCGCCACCACCGCCCGGCGAAGTTTGCACTCTTAACGCATCTGTCCTGGTTAGCCTTGATAGTCAGTTGACACAGCCCGAGTCATCTGAGAGGAGAAGGCTAGATCTGGTTTGTGTATAGCTGTATCTGTGAAGGATTGTAATTAGTAAATGATGAAGGTGATCCCGTCTACCCTGAAGACACCATTCCCCAACAAGTGGTCCTGGGATGTATAAGTGGACAAGCCAGTGACTGAGCCAGCAAGAAGCCTTCCTTCTGGCATCTGCTTCAAGTTCCTGCCCAGATTTCCCTGGAAGTAAAAGAGGAAATAAACCTTTTCCTGCTCTAGGTTGTTTTTTGCAGGTTTTTAAAAACTTATTTTCATTTTTATGTGCACTAGTGTTTTGCCATGGGTGTCGGGCACCCCAGAACTGGAATTATAGACAGTTGTGAGCTGCCATGTGGATGCTGGGAATTGAATCCTGGTCCTCTGGAAGAGCAGTCAGTGCTCTTAACTGCTGAGCCATCTCTCCAGTCCCCTAAGTAGTTTTTGGTTGGAGTGTTTTATCACAGCAACAGAGGTGAAATGAGACCATTTGTAAAGGTTCATAGAATACCATTTGAGAGCAAAGATCCCATGGCTGATCCCAGGGCTGATCCCAGGGTTGATCACTGGAGAGCGATTATGTTTCTGAGTGTTGTAACAACTTTTCCATCGTCTCCAATTCTGATCCAGTCATTTGAATACTCACTCTATTCCAGTATTACTTGCTGCATTTTATGTTAGACAGGATTGTCTCTGGTTGTTCCCACCAGCACTGTGCTTCACTTCTGGCCTGTGCTACTGACTGAAGGGACGTTGAACCTTCTGCATGCCCTACATTTTGGAGGCCATGGAAGTTGCTGAGCACGGTATACTTACTAAGCTGAATCACTGCCAGTGGAAACAGCCTTCTGGTGACTTTTTATGGTTTTGATATTAAGCTTTTGCTCAGGTTCCCAAAACAGGTCTATCCCTTACAGACTGTGTGTGCTTCAAACAGTCCTATACATTCTCTCTTCATAGTGGGGGGGGGGGGGGAAGCTAAGCCAGAGTCTATGCTTTCTGATCTTGTTAAAATACTTAAGTCCTGTTGATGGGAAGATGGCTCAGTGGTGAAGAGCACCTGCTCCTCTTTTAGGAGACCCTGGTTTGGTTCCCAGCACCCATGTGCTGGCTCGCAATCCTCTCCAACGCCAGTTTCATAGATCTAATGCCCTCTTCTGGCCTTTTCAGGTACTGCATGCATATGGAGACTTACATGCACCCAGGCAAACCACCACACGCATAATTTAAAAAACAAAAAAGAAAGAAACCTTAAATCCTCTAAAACCAAAAATGAAAGTAAGAAAAATTACTATGGGCAGATTGCACTACAACAAATGTTACAGAAAGTTCTTGGGGTGAGTACCGTGATACAGAGAAGGTCTGGGTGGCCACAAACTGCTGAAGTACCCGGGAAATGGGAAACCACTCGGCAAACACAAAGCCACAGAGGCTGCTTCCTGCCCTGCCTCACTCACACCTGCTCTTCCTGCAGAGTCCCTAGCACACCCTGCCATTAGCTGCTTCCCCCAGCAAGGATCTTGGCTCTGTCTCCAAATACAAAGTCACAAGGAAGCCAGCTGAGTCGTCAAGGTCAGAGCGGGCCGGAGAGTGAAAGGGCTGTCCGGAGTTTAAAGGGTCCCTCTGGTTGCTGTGTGGAAACGCGATGGGAAAGGAGAAAGAGGTGGGAAGGATGGTGCCCCAGAAGTCCATCAAGAGACGGGAGGGCTGGGACCGCCTCCGTTCCTGCAATCTGACCTCTGGTTTCCGCTCTTGACGCTTTAAAAATCTACGCGGGCTCTTTCATTCTTCCATCCCACCGCCTTTAGGGGTAGATGGTAGAGGTGGTCCTTACTGTGGTCATGTGATGTGTCCCCTGCCTCTTCCCTGGTCTCCTCTCCTTTATCCCACTTCCTCCATTTCCTGCTGCCTGAGATATGACCCCGTTGGCTTCCTGCTGGTTCCCAGGCAGGCTAGGCTCCTGCCTCAGGGACTTCTCCTTGGTGTCTGTCTCCTCTAAGAACCACAAGGCTCCCTCCCTCACTTCTCCTACTCAAACGTTACCTTTTTTTCCCCAAAAACTAAATAAAACGGCAAAACTTCGGTTTTCTTTGTAAGGCTTACTGCCTTCGTGGTGTTAAATATTTGGTAGATGAGTGAGTGAAGGTACAAACATCTGAGATTCGAAACAGAAAGTACGGACGCGGGGCCCTGAGAGTTCAAAGGACCAAAACTGTTACTGATTCAGCAGCCTGCTTGTTTAGCTTGTTGTATTATAATAGTTAATCTTCATCACCATACTATTAAGTAATGTATTATCTTTCATTTATAGGCAGGTGTTAAAGTCCAATGAAGTTCGGTATTTTGCCGTTAAGTAATAACAGGAAAGTTCAAACCCAGGTCTTTATAACATATATGTGTGTGTGTGTATGTGTGTGTGTGTGTGTGTGATATGTGTGTGTGTGTGATGTGTGTGTGTGTGATGATATATATGTCATATATATGGTGTGACATATTTATTACATCATATTCACTCATTGCTCCCAAGACTCTTGGCTCCTCTAAAGAGAGGAGAGAAAGTATGTGAGAAGGCTTTCCGAAGAAAGTAGGACCTCGTTTCTCAGGGGAGTCTAGTTATAGGGGGCACTTAGACCCACAAGTAAGAAATTAAAAAACATCTTAATAAAAGAAAATGAACGTATCCACCATTTGTACAAGCTAGGGAGAAAGCAACTCCAGTTTCTCCTGCTCTTTCTGTGGCCACGGTTTTGTAGGAAAGATGGTACAGACGGCAGGAAACACACGCGTACTAATCTGTCAAAACCGTGAGATCTCTGCTTAGGAGGCAGGTTCCTCCTCTGCCGAGCATTAGGGAGACAGCCTTTCCTTCCCCATGGGAATCCCCATGGAATTCCTGGGACAATTTTACTTCTTTGGGGTCCATGTTTCGGTAGTCTGATAGCTGAAGGGAAAGGCACAATGTCTCCTTTAGATCAATTCCTCTCCTGCCAGAACAGCCATGCTCGTCTTTAAGATGTCAATCCTTGAGGCTCTGGGGTGATACGGTGGAATTAGTGTGCAAATTCCTTAACTATGCCCGTGCCTGAAGCACAGTTAGAAGACAGACAGTGTCAAGTGACCATGCCTAAGAACCATTTCCTTAGCACTCTGAGCTTGAATTAAGGGCTGGCGCAAGTGACTCCATTTTCGTTGTTGATGTGGATACAGAGTCTTCCTATGAAACTCAAAGTCAAGATCCTCTCATTGACCCCATTAGTGCTGGAACCCAGGGAGGCACCACGTTCAGTTGATTTCAACCTCAGAATTGCCTCCGAAGGCATCACGGTTTCACAATCTAGTGGTTTGGTTTCAACGGCCCTTCAGCCCCCGTTGGTCTGAGCCGAGTTCATGTTGTAAATGACAGATGTCAGGGAGCTGATGCCGATTAAAACCCTTGTTAGGCAAATCTAAGTAGCGTGAAGTTGACAAAGATTGGCTCTTAGGCCAAGTCTACCTGGAATCCATTGTTGAGTTTAATTTTGCCTCTTCTGTAGTTGGTTTCCTAGCGCTACTCGGGATCTTTTGTTATGAGTCCTTCTGCAGAGTGTTGGCAGACAGCAATAACAATGTCCTACATTGTTACTAACAATGTCCTACAAGGAGAATACAAAACACAACCCCAAAGAGTAAACACGGAAAGAGACACTAGTCTGAAACCTAAGTACCTGTTCCAGCCCTTTTCATGGGGGGTTGCAATTCTCTAGAGAAGGAAGGAAGCTGAGCATGACGAAAGACCTAGACTAGCCCAGGATTAGAATGTTCCAGAAAGCTCAGCAATTGCCCAACAGTCTGCTGGCCTTTGCTTAAAGATGAAAGTCACCATACAACTAGGAACACAGCTGGGAAAAGACAGCACCATTCACAATTCTAGTTTGGAGGATGCCATCTTTGTCAAATATTCTAGTCCTAAGTGTTGTGTTCTGGGAGGCTTATGTTCCTAAGGAACATAAATATACCTAGCGTGTGTGTGTGTGTGTGTGTGTGTGTGTGTGTGTGTGTGCGCGCGCTTGTATGGGTGTAACGATACTAATCAAAGAAAAAGAGACTATCAACTTGAGGGGGGAATGGGAAGGCAAAAGGGAGGGGTTCAAAGGAGGGGCTGGAGGGAGGGAAGAGAGGGGAAAAGTGGTGTAATTCTATTGCAATGAAAATCATATATATCTCACCAGCAGCAATTAGCACAAAGGTGCATAGAATTTTTTGGGGGGTGTCTGTGTCTGTGTCTGTGTGTGTCTTCTATTTTCAAAGCAAAATTTAGAATCCTTGGCTCAACTACTGTGCTGGCTAGTTGTAAGTCATCTTGACACAAGGTGTAGCCACGAGAGAGGTGGGAGCCTCAGTTGAGAAAATGCCTCCATTAGATCGGGCCTAAAGGGCATTTTCTTAATTAGTGATTGACGTGGGAGGGCCCAGCCCATTGTGGGTGCTGCCACTCCTGGGCTGGTGGTCCTAGGTTCTATTAAGAAAGCAGGCTGATGGGGATGGAGAGATGGCTCAGCGGTTAAAAGCACTGACTGCTCTTCCAAAGGACCCTGGTTCAATTCCCAGCACCCACATGGCAGCTCACAACGGTCTGTAACTCCAGAATCCAACACTCTCACACAGACATACAGGCAAAACACCAATTAAAAAAAAAAGAAAGAAAACAGGCCGAGCAAGCCCCTTCAAAGCACCCCTCTATGGCCTCTGCATCAGCTCCTGCCTTCAGGTTCCCGCTCACTTTGAATTTCCGTTCTGATGTCCTTCAATAATGGCTATGATGTGGAAGTGTAAGCCAAATAAACTCTTTCCTCCCCAACTCGCTTTTGGTCATGGTGTTTCATCATCGTAATGAAAACCCTAAGACAGCAATATAATAGGTGCTCAGCACTGACAAAAAGTGAAACTTTACACCTCTTACACACTTGGATAGGCAACAGGCCACACACACAGACCAGCTTTCTGACGCACAAGGATGTCTCTCAGGCTCATTTAGTCAAAGCTAAGAGATGCAGACCAGGGTTTTTAATAGCCTGGAAGGCCCAACATCAGGCTTTAATCTGAATGGTATTGTCCGAAAATAGCAAAAGATGGGGCTGGAGACATGGCTCAGTGGTTAAGAGCACTTGCTGCTCTCGCAGAGGACCCGGGTTTAGTTCCCAGCGCCCATGTCAGGTGGCTCACAACCCCCATGTAACTCCATTCCAGGGGATCTAACGCCCTCTTCTGGCCTCTAGGAGTACTTGCATGTATGTAGTACACACACGTACACACTCAGGCACACACATACAAATAAAATAAATAAATACGCTTTTAAAAATTAGTAAAGATCTCATTTAAAAATTTAAAAGCCCAGATGTAATACTGTAAAGAGAACACTTAGTTGGTCATTTTTCATATGGCAGAGGTTTAACTGTGCCAACTTTTGCATAGTATTTAAGGTTCAGGAGTACAGCCCTGTACGTTGTTAGACAGAGACACAGAGGACATTAAGTGTACTAGAATTGCCTTAGAATAACAGTTGGGTATCTGGGTAGTTGCAAGGAAAAAAAAAAGCTTTATCATAATCACACATTGCAAGGAACCTTGGCTTGGTTAAGACTTGGTTTCTTATGTAGCCAGACAGAGCCACACAAAGTGAGCAGTTATCTTATAAAACATGAAACCTTATCCTTCATGTCAGTTCTCTGGTTCAGTTTTACTTCGGTGTATTAAGTCTTGACTTAGAGAGTCCTGCAGGATTTTAGAACATCGCTTACAAAATGTTTTTGTAGATAGCACCTACATCCTAAACAGACTTATCACTTGGTGCAAAGGGTCCCTCTCATGAGCTGGTCCTATTTAACCAGGGCTAGAAAGTGATTGTGGACAATTCCAGCTTAACCAAATGTGAATGAGAGCCGGTCTGTTTTACAGGCCCGACAGGAGGCTCAGGGGGTGAAGGGAGACGGATCAGTGGGTAACAGGGCCTGCTGTACGGGCATGAGGACCTGAATTTGGATCCCCAGGACCCCTGTAAAAAGTGGGGTATGGTTACAACCTCAACACTGTGGGAATGGAGACGGGAGGTTTACTGGGCTTGCTGGTCAAATGGTCTAGCGGAAACAGTCAGATCCAAATTCAGTAAGACCTTGTCTCAAGGGAAAAAGAAAATCATCCAATGCGAGAGCAGGACACAATATCCTTCCCTGGCTTTGGTGCATGCACAGACAAATGTAAACATAACTAGATGTGCCTGTACATCATACACACCACACACTCACACACACACACACACACACACACACAAACACACACACACTCACACACACACACCACACGAGAGAGAGAGAGAGAGAGAGAGAGAGAGAGAGAGAGAGAGAGAGAGAGAGAGAGAGAATCAGAAACATAAAACATTAAACCCCTGTCTTTTAAAAGTTAGCTCTTTTGGCTATAACCCCAACACTTGAGAGGCAGAGGCAGGTCAATCTCTGTGAGTTTGAGGCCAGCCTGGTCTATATAGAAAATTCCAGGCTAGCAGGATTATGTAGCGAGACCTCGTCTCAAAAACAAAACAAAATAGACCTTATACAATTTTACTAAAATGAGATCAGCATTCTAAGAAAGTCTAATTGCTTTGAATATAAAACATTTTTAAACGCCCATTAAAAAGTGTGACGTATCTGAAAACTATATAAAAATGGATACAGTTTCCAGTGATGTTTTCCTCATGCCACATCTGCCAGAGACATCCTTATCTAATAGCATCATACTGCATGTGCCATAAGGATGTTGTCTGTTACAAACATAAATATTGAATTTAATGATCTGATGAACTTAACTCTTAACACTGCCTTCTTGTGAGAGGTGCTGGTTTTATCTCAATTTTATAATGTATATACATACCAAGTTAGATATTAAAATGTTTAATGTCATAATCATTTATAATACAGTCTATTACCTAGCAGTGAATTAATGTTGACCAACAACTTTATTATCCCAATAAAAAAGTAGCCCATCTCAACAATGACACAATATTTTTATCTTTTTAATTTATTAAATTTGATTAGCAAAAAAAAATAGCTTAGAGATTTTCTAAGCATCAGCGAAGGCGTGCTTTAGTACATTTTCTTCCTTTTTAAATAACTTATTGTATGGAGGGGGGTAGCAAGTGTCACAGCACACACGTGGAGGTGAAAACGTGAAAGGACAGTCGATGGGACCCGGCTCTCTCCTTCCACCACGTCGGTCCTGGGGATGGAACTCGCGTCCTCAAAGTTGATAGCAAGTATGTTAACCCACCTGAGCCATCGGCCGGCCCCATAGTTTGACAACTTAGTCACCCTTTGGATGCAAGATGTTAGCTCTCTCTCTTCTGAGTAAGACTTAATTACAAAGACTAACATACAAGCAATAAGGTTACTCAAACCCTAAATGTCCCTGTGTGTAGGGACTGGCATTTCCTGTGAGCCTATTAAGAAAAGGAAATGCAGCATGAAGTTCTCTGACAAATACAAACACCCATCATTGTATGTGTATCGTAGCCTTAGTAAAAAGCTCCTGTTTATCAGTTGTATATACGAGTATTCCTGAAAGAGAAACCCATAGCTATAAGAAGTCTCCTTCGTAAGAGGATGTATAATGTACATGACTTTAATTAACACAGTGTGCTTTTAGGTCCTCTCAAGGGTAACTTGGCTATTCAGGAAAATGAATAAAATTGAACTTCTTCGTAAAATCTGCTTTGGAAGAAAGTCCTATCAAAGGTCTATATAGCCGAAATAAAATTTGGTTACTTAACAAAATTTAAGCCAATGAATCCTGTTTTACATTTAAAAAAAAACCCCTTTATTTTCAGTATTTTAGATGCTTATCATCCTTCTAAAATTGGAGGCTTTCAACGCATTCTAATGTTTTTATGAAACATACTCGATGGACCCCCAAACGCCATTTCTGTTTGGTTTGGTTTGGTTTGGTTTTTTGAGAGAGTGTTTCTCTGTGTAGCAATGGCTGTCCTGGAACTCGCTCTGTAGAGCAGGCTGGCCTCGAACTCAGAGATCCACCTGCCTCTCCCTCAGGAGTGCTGGGATCAAAGGCATGTGCCACCACACCTGGCTCCAAATATCATTTTACTAGGTTTTGCTGAGCTATGAGTGCCTATATTTCTAAGGCAGTAAAGTTCTTTGAACAGACAGTTAATTCCAAAGTGTATCTATGACAAATTAAGAACATCTACGTTTAAAAAACTTTGTTGTAAATTATTTGGTAATCCCTTGTTTTCTTGCTGTATTCTCAGCATCAATTTCCAAAACTGACATTTGAAAGTGCTGTGTCCTCAATGCCGAGATCAAGAGATTGTGGGGATCCCCACAGAGTGGATACATCTATCCCACATCTCCCTGCATCGTGAAGAGTGATAGAAAGATTGTAAGGGCCAGAATCCCAGGAAGTCTGCTGGCAAGCAGTCTCCCCTAGAAATGGCTGCATAAACAAGACCAGAACAATGGCAAGATTAGTGGATTTGTTAACGTGGGAGGGGGAAATGTCAAAGAACTACAGTCAACTAGTGACAGCTGAGAGAAGAGAATTCATCTCTCCCAGGGATGAGCACCCAATTTGGTTGTCCAGTGCAGAGTTGTCAGTCTTGAAACCACACACACACACACACACACACACACACACACACACAGAGGACAAAACCAGACTCAGTGGGATCTATTTATATGTATTTGTGGAGACACACACACACACACACACACACACACACACACACACACACAGGACAAAACCAGACTCAGTGGGATCTATTTATATGTATTTGTGGAGACACACACACACACACACACACACACACACACACACAGGACAAAACCAGACTCAGTGGGATCTATTTATATGTATTTGTGGAGACACACACACACACACACACACACACACACACACACGACAAAACCAGACTCAGTAGGATCTATTTATATGTATTTGTGGACACACACACACACACACACACACACACACACACACAAAGGACAAAACCAGACTCAGTGGCATCTATTTATATGTATTTGTGCACACACACACACACACACACACACACACACACACACACACGTATGCATATGTATGTACCAAATATCATCAGAGAAAAAGAGGCTATCGACTTGGGAGAGAACATGGGAGGGGTGAGGGGGGCGCTGGAGGGAGAAAAGGGAGTGGAAAGTGACATGATTCTATATCAATTAAAAACATTTTTTTAAAGAAAGTTCTGCCGGGCAGTAGTGGCGAACACCTTTAATCCCAGCACTCAGGAGGCAGAGCCAGGTGGATCTCTGAGTTTGAGGCCAGCCTAGGCTATGGAGTGAGTTCCAGGACAGCCAAGAATACATACAAAGAAATCTTGTCTTAAAAAAAAGGAAAGAAAGCTGGGCGGTGGTGGCACACGCCTTTAATCCCAGCACTCTGGAGGCAGAGCCAGGTGGATCTCTGAGTTCGAGGCCAGCCTGGTCTACAGGGTGAGTTCCAGGAAAGGCACCAAAACTACATGGAGAAACCCCGTCTCAACAAAACATGAAAGAAAGAAAGAAAGAAAGAAAGAAAGAAAGAAAGAAAGAAAGAAAGAAAGAAAGAAAGAGAAAACTAAAGTTCTATGTATTAACCATTCTACCAAAAACTCAAAGTTAGCATTTCAATATCTATAGTTAGACGAGCTAAAAAAAAAAAAAGCCCTTTATAATGTACATGATTTAGGGGTATTTTAATTAAAATAAAGTGCTTTTAGGTCCAAGGGATGGGGGACTGGGCACAAATAAATGATGACCCAAGTCCGAAAGACAAAAGTTTTAAATTAGATGTGCCAATAATTATAATTTTTAGTGTGCAATGAGTTTTCAAAATGTTCAAGGGGACGGGGGCAGCAGACAACCACATGGTTGATTGGTTAACTTTAGGAAATTTAAGGGCAAATTACTCTAGAGGCGCACCTTGACGGCTGAAGTAAGTTAATGCCAGAAAAGTGTATCTGTGTGGGTGCTGCTTGACAGGGATTCCATCCCAGAGCATCTGCAGAGGGACAGATTTCCTCCCTCACATGTCCAGGAAGCCCCAACACCAAGGGTTATGGGGTGACTCAAGGTGAGGGGTGACCTAAGGGTGTGCACAAACAAGCTATTAGAGTTCTTCCAGGCCAGAAATGAGATGTGTATTTCTTAAATAGTTCACTTTGAAACCAGGGCAAGGAGAGATGGCTCAGTGGTTAAGGGCACTGACTGCTCTTCCAGAGGTCCTGAGTTCAATTCCCAGCAACCACATGGTGGCTCACAACCACCTGTAATGAGATCTGGTGCCCTCTTCTGGCCTGCAGGGACACATACAGGCAGAATACTGTATACATAATAAATAAATCTAAAAAAAAAAAAAAAGAAAGAAAGAAAGAAAAAAGAAAGAATGAAACCAGGGCAAGTCACTTAGCATCCATGCCCCTGAGTGGACTAAGCGGGAACATTTGTCTCTTTTCTCTGGAGTCCAGAGAACCTCTTTGTGTGTAAATCTCTAATGGGACCTAATTGCTACAGCCACTGAATTTCAACCTTCATGAAGTCGGTTATGAGAGATGCAGACTTGTTCACAAAACAACACATTAAAAAAAAGAAAACAGATGCATTAATTCAGAGAGCACTCATAAAAGGAATAGTCAGCAGGTAAGTCCCACCAAGGCAGTGCGGACTTACTGTTTTCCATGCCTACACAAATTACAGCAGGGATCTCTCAACAATTTACTCAAATTTCAATGTAAACAGATTGTGTGTGTGTGTGTGTGTGTGTGTGTGTGATGTACACGCATGTGCATGGGGATGTGCACACCCATGTGCAAAGGCCAAAGGAAGACACTGTGTGCTCTACTCTGTATGTCTTTTCATTGAATCTAGAGCTCACCATGGTCTCTGCTAGGCTGGATGACCAGCAATATCTAGCGATCCTCCTGACTCCAACCCTGTACTGGGTTACAGCTGTGGATACCCATGTGGCCACACACAGCTTTTGTCCACTGGGCCAACCTCCCCAGCCTCCAGGCAAGCTTTTCAAGAATCAATCTTTATCCTACAATGAAGGCAGAAACTAAATGACCACCAAAGTCTCAGACAACAGAAGTGACTTCTCTGTTGAGTCGACACTACCAAGTGATTCAAGACAAATCGAAGTGGCAGTCATGCTCCAAACAGGGAGATAAATATTAAACCAAAATCTAAAGACAAATGCCAAATTGGGCTAGCTGGAAAAGCAAACAGAATGATCACTCTGACAAACTAAACTGGAACTGTCCTGTCACTTAGCAGCTAGTGGCTCCGTGAAGCCATCTCAGTGACAGGCAGTTTAAATGCACCTTTTACAAATTGTACCAAGGACACAAAGCAAATCAAGGTCCAGGCTGTGAGAGCGAACCAGGAACCCTGGTTCATAACCTAGATAACTAGGGTATTCTTCACAGGTCAGCCCTGGTCAAAATCCAAAATGCTTCCTTTCTTCCCCACTCACCAACATGTGTTTATAGCAACTGACACCCAAGGGTCAGAGAGAACCAGGGCAGACATGCCATGAGTTCCAAGCACAGGATTGGGCAAGCCATGGGTTTCTGTCCTGGCTAGCTCCCCACACTTATTACAGGACGCTTAACCACTTTAAACCAGGAGACAAGTCAATATTTCCTTCATGGATCTATTTCCAGTTTAGCCAAAGTGAGACTAGAATGCCTCCTAGTTTTTCCTCTCTGTCTTTTCTCTAGTGGTTTTTCCATTCTATGACAAAAATGAAACAAATCCAGGAAACCACCATGTTAATTTAGCTATGCGATAAGCTGTCAGAACCGTGTGAAACCCTGCTCAGCAAGTTTTAGCCTTTCCCCTTGCCCCAGCAGGTGATCCGCTGACCCATTGTTTTAAGGTTCCTGTTTCTACTGCTGAAGGGGCATTGAAGGGCACAGGGTCTCATTTTAGAATGTCTCTCCCCCAGAGGGCTTCAGCGCTGGATCATGGTGACAGTAACATCTGTCCTACAAAAGGTCATGAACTCTCAGTGTACCAGCTTTATAATGTGTGTGCAGTATAAACTGTGTGGAGGCTTTTTATCCTTCCCTGAGGTAGGGGTACATGTTCCCATCCTCTCTTATGATGCTGAGCCGTGGCGGGAACCACAGCTCCCAGTTGGCCCTGAGAGACCACAAGAGGAAGAAGGGACCACCCCTGTTCATTGAGTATTGTTGCTCAGCTCGGATGTTCAGTTGGGTGCGTTAGGTAAATGCATTTCCAACGCACATTTCAATTTACAATGGGTTTATCAGGATGTGACCTCCATGGTAAATGTTGGCCCCTCACATAAGAGTCGTCATAAAACATTGCAGGTTATATTGCTGTTGTGTGTCTCACTCCCTTAGCAAATGTCTTCGAGGTTCATGTACATCACAGCAAATGTCGACATTTCCTTCTCCTTCAAGGCTGGATAATATTCTACTGAATGGACATACCACATTTTGTTTACCCATTTCATTGTTGCTACGGTCCAGTCTTACTGGCAGAAAGCAACAATCCTGTTCACCAGAAATGTTTCTCAGTTAGGCTGCTAGCTGCAGCCTTCTCTCCTCATCCCAGGGGCTTCTCTTCACGCACACACACACAGAGCTATGTGCATAGGAAAGCACCTACTTGAAATCAGAGGTGACTGTGAGGACCAGAGTTCCCAGAAGTTTCTTGTCTTCTAGGAGGCAATACTGAGGAGGGTAAGGCCCCAGAACAGCTCTTTGAAGAATGGAAATGGTCACGTGTTTCAGGCCCTCGTCCTTTCCCAAATCAAGAAGTGTCCCGGCAGCTAAAATTGCCTGAGGGAAGGGAGGAGGTAAGGAGCCCATAGGAACCACAGCCATTTATCTCTTTTCCTTTCACACAGGTGTTTTTTTTTCCTCTCCTCTAAAAAGCCTTGCCACATGACGTCATCCCTGCCCCTACAGTGCAGAACAGAGGAGGGTGGCCGCCTGCTGGACACCAGAAGAAGTGCAGCCTTGGAACCCTGGAAAACCTTATTTGTGGAGTGTATCCACCATAGACGAAAGGGCTTACCTCCCTACGGGAACAATTAGAGGGAAACCAAAATATACAACAACAAAAACCAGCCTTATATCCATAAAATGGGATTTATTCAACACTAAAAAGCAAGGAGTGATCAAGCTGTCAAAAGACACAGGAGAGCTGATAATGTATGTGTGTGTGTATATATATATATATATGTGTATGTGTGTGTGTGTGTGTGTGTGTGTGTGTGTGTGTGTGTGTGTGTGTATTACTAAATGGAAGAAGCCAGTCTGGGAAGGAAGGCTGTTCATCACAGCATTCCTAAACCATGGAGACAATGAAAAGACCAGAGGTTGCCAGGAGCTGGAAGGGGGAGGGACAATCAGATCATAGAGGACTTTTAAGGCAGAGAGACCATCTTGGGATCCCATCACGAAGGATACATGTCTGTGGTGTGTATTACATTGGTAAGTCATCATGTGCTGTTTCAGATTATCAGGACACCGGCTCTTTGCCTCTCCCTTCGGACCCAAGCATCTTTGTCTCCAAGTCTCCTCCACGACTCCCTGTCCCGGAGCAGGCTAGCCACCCCACCCCCACTCTGCAACAGGGGAAAAGGAAAACAGCAAACAGCTGAGGCCAAACATTTTACGCCAGGTAGTGGTCGCTCGCGCCTTTAATCCCAGGAGGCAGAGCCAGGCAGATCTCTGTGAGTTCGAGGCCAGCCTGGTCTACAGAGTGAGATCCAGGACAGGTACCAAAACTATACAGAGAAACCCTGTCTCGAAAACACAGACACACACACACACACACACACACACACACACACACACACACACATACACACACAAAAACAAAAACAAAAAACCCACAAAAAACAAAAAAAAAATAATCATTATGCCCCCCAGATGGAGATTAATCATAATTGATTATATTATCATCTATCTACCTAAAATTACATAAATATATATAAATTGGTGTATAACTATTCATACCATAGGTCAAATGAGATTTTCTCATCTGGGCTGACCATGCTACCCCTTAGAGCCATAGACCATCTAACAAAAACTCCAACACCAGGCATGCAAAACCCTTTAGAGTTGTCAGTCAGGGTTGTCTAAGAGACTCCCGAAACATTGTAGGTGATTGCTAGTGCCCTTGGCTGCTTCCCAGAAGTCAAGTCCCCATTTCTGAAAACACCACAAACTTCAGACACAGGACCCAGAGGACCTGAACTTGATCTGACCTAAAAGCCTCCTCCCTGAGAACTAGCTTTCATGGTACCAGAGACATCATACAAGCTTCTAAGGGAGGAAAGCAACCAACAGTCTTACCCAGATGTGATGCCTATGAACCACAACAACAACCAGCATGGCACAATAAATGTGCAGTAGTGGCCCACAAGCCTCGGTGGTCACCAACAACTCTCTAACTGGACTTAAGGCTTGCTCACAAGAGGGAAATTGTGCCTGGTACTAGACACCTAGTCAACCAACCTCATGGAGGTAGAGAAGTCATGGGTCTTGAAGGAGAATCTAAACCAGCGTCATCCCTAACTGCATTCTAAATATTTGTCTTTAGATCCATAAATAAATGTAGTTCTTAACCCCCATCGGAGAAACTTCTCCTTACGACAGGTGAAGACCATTACAGAAACAACCACCACCAGAATGCAGAGAAGAGATGGTGTGGAGCCCGGCCCCAACTGATACGTCTACAATACAACTCCCGCACCCAAAGCTCTGGTATCACTGCGGAAGACAGGCAGGAAGATTGTAAGAGCCAGAAGAACAGGGAGTTTTGGGTAAGATTGTGTCTCTTAGAAATGCTAAGTCTCACCAACATGACTGCTAAGACCTGAACACTGACGGCACCAATAGACATGATAATATGAAAGGGGGAACCTCCCAAGAAGTGGTCAGCCCTGAAGTCATATACATACAAGTAACATTACACAGACTGAGCAGGTTGTACTTACATATTTAGGAATATATACATATATCAACAATTAAAGAAAAGGCCATGAATTTGAGAGGGAACAAGTGTGAGTCATGGGAGGGATTGGAGGGAGGAAAGGGAAGTAGGAAATGATGTAATTATAATTTTAAAAATTAGCATAAAAACACTATGGCCTTGAAAACAGCTAGAAGATAAGCTGTTTCTCACAGCCATTGCTACTGTTTATCCTAGTGTCTACAGTTGCCTGTGATGAGAATGGGAAGTTGGGAGCTTACCCATGGACCTCCAGCTGACTGCCCCAACTTCCTCAGCCAGTTTCAACCCGACGGTGTAGGCACCCAGTTCGATGTTTCTCTCCACCTGCTCCTCACTGTCTGTCCCCTTGCTTTTGCTTGCTCTAAGCCTCATCAACTCACTCACTCAAAACCCAAATCACAGCTCCCACAGATCCCTCTCAGACCACACGCAATGGGGTCATTACATTTTTGGTGAAACGTACATCAAGAATGAGCCCTGAGGTATAGACTTCCGGAAATGTTAACTTCCCTGACTGCGATATGTACACCACACACACATGCAGGAAAATGGAAAGCCGGGGTCTCTCTGTACCTGGTGCTCGGTTTTTCAGAGCCTAAAACTGCTCTTTAAAAAGCAGTTTAGGCTGAAGAGAGAGTTTGGTGGGTAAGTGCTTGCAAGCTCAGAGATTTGAGTCTGAGCCCCACAAACCCATGTGAAGAAAGCTAAGGCATGGCAGAGAGTGTGCTTTTAATCCCACCCCTGGGGAGGCAGAGACAGGTCCCCAGTGTTTGCTGGCTGGGTAGCCTAGGCTACTTAGCAAATTCCAAGTCAGTGAAAGACACTGTCTCAAAAGTAAATAAACAAATAAACAATGTTTCCCTCTGACTGACACACACACACACACACACACACACACACACACACGGGGGGGGGGGGGGGGACTATTAAACATATTAAACAAACAAACAAACAAACAAACAAACAAGAGGAGTCCTAGTGTGCTTTTTACCAAGGAGGGCCACCCGGGTACCACAGTCGCTGAGCACCGTGTTCAGAAACCTCTATTCTCTCCAGCAGGGTCTCAGCTCCCATTCCCATTGGCCTTTTAGGTGGGTGGCAGGGAGTCCAAACCTCCTAACTTGGGTCACCATTTAGGGCCTTTGGCAGGAAGAGTCCCCTGCATAGTGATTCAGCTTAAATGTCACCTTGCTGGGTCTCCCTTGACCACCCTTCTCCCACCCACTGTCTCATCCAAACCATCTATGACTTTCTGCCTAGCAACACACCACTGTCTAAATGAGCTTCCTCACAGACTCTGCAAGCCACACCAATAGAATGTCATCTCCACAAAAGGCAGAAATGCCGTCCTTAGTGCCTAGAACAGCAGGTGGCCCAAAATAGGAGCCCAATAAATATTTGTTGACTGAATAACCCTGTTACTGACCAGCTGGATCGCCAGGGGTAAAGCAGTTAAACCTTCCTGGACCTCAATTTACTCATCTGTAAAATGGGCAATTATGCTTAATAATTGCACTCTCTTGCCTCAACGCTCTGCGTGTCCTAGCTGGGATCAGAGTGACCTTGTTTTCTGACTCAAGGGCTTCTTGGGCCACAGGATGGCTGGGAGGTGCTTAGGAGACGCAGTTCCAGTGACCTGGGTTGCCTCACCTTCCTGCCCGGGGTGGCGGGGGTGGGGGGGTGGGGGGCGTCTTCAGATCCAGAGGGAAGTGGGAGTGTGTGCTGGTAGATGGGGGTTGTCGGGAGTTCCTTCCCTGGAATGGCATTCCCAAGAAGGCAGCCACCTTGCATGCATTGACTGCCTATTGCCACATGTGTAGATTAGTGCCCGGCACCCAGCAGCTCCGTAGATGGTTCTGGAATGAGTAAGAAACAGCACATGCCAGCCATGCATGTTTCCATGCCTGGCTAAGTGCCGTGCGGTATGAAAACAGCGGTAAGTCCCTCCCACTGGCAGAGCCCTCCCCAAGCTGTTTGTACTTGCCCCGTCTCATTTGATCCTCGTGACAAGCCCATGAGATAAGCGCCATTAGGCCCCATTATCCCCAATTCACAGATGAGATAACTGAGCCACAAAGGGTTTGCCCTGCCCAAGGCCACATTGCAGGTGAATAGCAGAGACTGATCTCAAACCCAAGTCCTCGCTCCAGACTCAATGCTATGGGCACCTGTGTGTGGCTGGCCTCACACACCTCTGCGTGTGAGCGTGAGCAGGGAGACTGGAGTTGAAGCGAGGAGGGGGGCGGGCAGGCGGAGAGGAAGAAAGCAAAACTGTCTGCTGTGGTGTGGGGTTCTGGACTGCTCCGGTAAGCCAAGACCAGGAAGAGGGCGGGTCCTCGCCAGGGGCCTGGTGACCCCGGTAGGGGATGCACCTGCAGGAAGTGCATGGCCTCACGTAGGCACGGCCACCGTCAGGCCCAGACATGCCCAGCTCCCTTCAGGTTCCTCACAGGGCACAGATGCCAAAGATGTGGGCAAACAGGTTTGAGGAATACAGAACCAACTCAAAGTTTTCTCCTCTTTTCTCGGGCAAGGCACCAGGCCTGATCCATGTCTCCTATGCCACAAGAATCCTTCCTAAGTGGCTTTCAGCCCCCTCTTGCTCTTGCCAAAGTCACTTACGTCTCTCTCTGAATCAAAACTACTTACTTACGCACCACGTCCAAGCCACCTAGACTCTGCCCTCCCCCCCACCCCAGAAGCCCATGACGATCTCCATCACTCCTGGACTCCCACCTCTGCCTTCTGAGAGCCCTTTGGGGGCCCCATGAGCTCTGCCCTGCCATGTCCTCTCTGATTCCTGCTCCTGAGGAGACATCTTCATCTCTTGCTGTCTGAGTTGGTCCTTCTAAATCAGCCCCAGCCGCTGGCACCTTCCCTGTAATGTCCAGATCCCAGAGGGTGAAATTCAAGGCCTTGTACCAGATCTCACTTGGTGCTAAGGATGTCACAGCTGCTGGTCATCCTGCACCGATCCCTGTCAGAGACCCCTGGGGTACCAGCAGCTTGGCAAATGCCCTGAAGCCTTCGCACCAGAGGCCGGGGACTGATGTGGATGGAGGGTGTGATGAGGGCAGTGTGGAGTGGAGCCAAGGACGGGTGCTGGTCCACACACTTGCCGTGTTAGTCACCTATGGCGGTCAGCAGAGCACAGGTCACCTGGAAGCTGGTGTGTCAGGACATGGGTAGGGGACAGAAGGACCACTACAAAAGCTGACAGCAAAATGTCAAAATGTCCTTCTTCCAGTGACAATGAAGCTTCCCTCTCCACATCTCAACAAGGCCCTAAATTACCAGAGGAGGGGCTGGGCCACCCAAAGACCAGACTCCTAATTCCTGCTTCATTGACAGCTCTGGGTGCAGCTTATCCTGTCTGAATAGCTGGAAACGGGCTTCCAGAACAATACCAGGATGCCGACCGCTCCCACGAGGGGCTAAGAGACAGTCATTGACCACATTAGCCAGGGACTCCTTACTCTATAAAGCTCCCACTAAGCACTTACACGCGTTCTCTCGGTGACTTCGCCAGGTGGTTCCCTGAAATGGTTCTAGAGGTTACAGTGAGATGTTTCCAAGCCTGGATGGGATGACCACATGCCTCACTCTGCCCGAAACAGTCCCATCTTATGTCTGTTATCTCAGAATCATTACTGACAGACTATCATTCTTGTGCTCGGTATCCTAATTTGATTCTACACTGGGCTTTGCTCAGAGAGACCATTGTGTGATGGATGCTCCCTAGAGGAAAGAAACTGGGCCCCAAAGAGTCAGACACCAGAGGGCACCAGTGAGCCGTGTTTGTCTGGTGTGTCCCCGGCCCTGGCACAGGAGGGCAGGAGGGCAGGTGGAGAACAGCTGAGAAAGTGCCCAGTCAACTTCCTTACAGAGCCTGAGCTCTACTCTGGCTTGCTCAAACCCAGCAGAAGTCCACCTCTTCCATCTGCCCAGTAGAGAGAGCCCAACTAGGCATGAGACTCCGTGAGGGAAGAGAGACACTGGTCCCAGCCCACCACAGCCTGGCCAGCCTCTTGCCAGGCTCCACGTTGGGCTCCACAGTAGGGCTTGGCTCATTCTGACTTTGATGGACGCAGATGTGGTTGCATCCCTATATTGGTATCAGTGTGGCCTTAGGCACATTAATAACTTCTCTAAGCTCAGTTGACTCCTGTCACAAGAGTGTCTACTTCCTTAGGCTGGTGTGAGGACGTGCCCTACGTGCCCTAGAGAACATGAAGCCCGTGGCTTCGTTCCTGGCACCCAGATGAGCCATTCTCATGGTGGCGTGTGGTTTGAGAAGTTCTTATCCCCATCAGTTTTTTTCTGTGTACCGAGGTGCCTCTTGGAATAGGCAAAGATGAACATCAAGATACAAGAGAAGCATCAGTTACCCAGATGAAATGCTTGACAGGGAGACCAGCAGATGCAAAATGGAAGCCACAGATGCCTCAGGGTCAGAGCCCCATTCAGACAGACAGACAGACAGACAGACAGACAGGCATCTATGCATAGATGTAGAGAACAGACTCCTGTGTTGTCTAGTATGGTCTCAGATGACAACCGCTGTCCCAACCTAATTATTAATAGCCTCCCTTCACTCTTGTGGTGGCCCAGTTTGGAGGATAAACTACGTGATGCCACCTACTGGACATCAACTGTGTGCCAAGGTCAGTGCCAGGCACAGGGGATGGAGAGAGAGAGATGACATCCCAACTGCCTCTCTCCAGCTTCCAGCTCTACGAGAACACAGACTAGGGACTGAGGGAAACGCATTGGGAAGGTGGGGCTGGCCATGCTGCTAGAAGTTCCCTTTAGACCTGCCAAGAAACATCTTTGGATAGACCTACCTTTCTTGGGTTTATTTTTCTTTAATGAATTAATTATGTGCATTTTGCCTACATGTATGCCTGTGTAAGGGTGTCGGATCCCCTGGAACAGGAGTTACAGACAGCTGTGTGAGCTGCTGTGTGGATGCTGGGAACTGAACCCAGGTCTTCTGGAAGAGCAGCCTAGGCTCTTAACCGCTGAGCCATCTCTCCAGCCCCCTCTTGGGTTTATTTGTGCTGGTTTACAAGTTTGGGGGTTACTGCACACATTGTCCACCTGATACATGAATTAGCAAACATTTTATTCAGTATCAGTATATAGTATTTTAGTATTTTTCCAGCCTCATAAGCCGCTTTAAAAAAAAAATCTATGTAGCCTAGGCTCATGAAACCCTCCTGCCTCCAGCTCCTAAGCATTGGAGATTTTTGTTGTTGTTGCATTTATCTATTTGTTTCTGTGTATACTGGACAAACAGGTGTGTGTTCTCTACCTTCTGCAGAGACGCACGCCGACTGGTGCAGGACAGAAAGGGACAACTGGTGGGAATTGTTCCCTCCTCCTGCCATGTGGGGCTCTTGATGAGATTCAGGTAGTCGGCCTGATGTAAGTGCCATTATAGGCTGGACCATCTGGTCAACCGCAGTGGATTATTATAGGCATGTGCCATGTCCAGCTAGAAGTGGCATTAATCCATTTTCCGTAAAAAAAAAATATATATTTTTAAAAGAATTGCTTTAAAAATCCCATCTGTTCTTTTGTGATCTTATAAACATAATTTTTTTCCTTTAGAAGCAGGTCCTGTTTTTCTTCCTCATGGAAAGTGCATAGCAAGAACATGGCTGTGATCCAGGGGCACACTCTGAGCTGGGCTTCCTATTGCTCCACACTAAGGCCATCGAAGGAAAGGGATGGGAGAAGAGAGGACAGAGAAAATGATGGAAGAGGTGGTGTTGTCCCCTAGCTGGCTAGGATCCTCCTGATCATCTGAGCTGGTTTGGAGGAGGATGGTTTCCTGAGCCAAAGGACCAGAGACAGCCACACACAGCTACCCTCGACCCAGAGATGCCTGGAAGGGCACAGACTGCTCAACACTAAGCCTCTTGCCAGCTTCCCACAATCCACTCCCTCAAGCCCTTTCCTTGTCCATAAACCTCACTGGTCCTTCTGAGCTAGGTCCTCCCTGAGTCCTGCTGAGTTAACTTGAGGGCACCCACTGGTGGGCAGTAGAGTCTCCTTGTCCATCCATCAATGTCACACGGGAACTTTGTCCTGCTTCTCAGCAGGCCAGGTCCTGATCCCATCCCACAATATCCTGGGTGACTAGATGAAAACCCCAGAGCTCCCCAGCACTAGAGGAGCTTTGCCTTATTTAGACACGGTGCCCTGGAGGAAGAAGAAAAGGAAGGAGGAGGAGGGGGTGACAAGCAGATAGGCTGGAAGGAGAAGGAAGGAGGCTGGCGAGTTCTGAGAACTAAGGGTCATGATGACATCATCACAGGAGGGTTTTGCTGGGGTCAGTGGGTGGGGGCGGGGTCCAGTGGCTGGGGCTAGTGGTGACTCATTTATAGGAATGGGCTTCGTGTCTGCCGAAGTCATTTATTTAGTAAGCCATTAATTGTTTCGACACTCGTTTATTGAGTTGTTATTATGCTTTCAGGACCAGGACCAGGCTTCAGGAGGGAAGAGATCATGGCCAGGGCTGGGAGCTCATGGCCCAAAGGGGAGAGATGGGGACACTGCTGTGTGGGGCTTTGTGCAGGAGGAGAGGGATGTGTGGCAGGCATTCGAGAGAATGACAACTACAGGGGCAATGGACTGGCTCCATCTGGAGGAGGTAACAGCCAAGAAAAAGTCCCCTGGGAGGGAAGGTGGGGGGAGGGGGATACCTAAGCTGCTAGAGGAGGGGAGGAGAGGGGAGGAGGAGGGGGAGGAGGAGGAGGAGGAGGAGGAGGAGGAGGAGGAGGAGGAGGAAAGAGGAGGAGAAGAGAGAACCAGGTATGGGTAGGAAGAGTATGTCCTGGAAGTCTGGGAGGGAGGCTTAGGAGGTATAGGAACTGACAAGCACCTGAGACATGATGACAGAGACAAGACATATGATTGAAGCCTAGTGACATGGCTGGACCGGTAATGGCACTTACTGCCAAGCCTGCTGACCTGTGTTTGATCCCCAGGCCCCACATGGTGAAAGGAGAGGACCAATTCGGGAAAGTTGTCCTCTGACTTCCCCGTGCATTCTGTGGCACATGAGTGAGCGCGCGCACACACACACACACACACACACACACACACACACACACACACACATGCATGTACATCAGAGAGAGAGAGAGAGAGACAGAGAGAGAGAGAGACAGACAGAGAGAGAGAGAGAGACTAAATAAATAAATCTTTAAAAATTCAGAAGGAGAACAGAAATGTTTCTGAAGAAGGAACGGTCACCAGATTCTAAAGGAACTGAATTGCCACTTTCATCTGTGAGGACCCTGAAGCGTTGGCTACATTCTTCACACGTGGGGCTGGCTAGTGTGACCCTGACAGACTGATCCCTGCTGTAAGGTATGGCCAGGTATGGTCACGGTTGGAGCCTTAGTGCATATCATCCCACACCAGCCCCATCCTTCCTCAGAGGTAGCCCGTGTCCCCTGCTGATAGGTGCGAAGAGTAAGCCTTCATGGGGGACAGAGTTTATCTGACCCCACAACCCACAGTGGTAGAATCAGAGCAATTGTAGCTTTCAGCCACTACAACACACACACACACACACACACACACACGTCACACCTGAAGATCTCTGCTTGATGTCTGGACACAGCTCCTGGACAGTAACTGCTAGTATCATTAGATGTCTGTAGTAACAGCCAAGGCCAGTGTTACTCATTCCTGGCCAGCCTCAATTCTCACGCTTGCCATCTGACTCCATGCTGGACCAGGGGTCCTCACTCCCAAATGGGAGACTGCCTGCTTCTCAGTGTAGAGACCACCACACTTTCTCTCTCCCGATCCTCCACATTTCTGGGGGGGGGGGGTGCATTGGGACCCTCTTCTAGAAGAGCCAGGCCACAGGAGGCCATAGACTCCAGGAGGAACCTTCAGCCCTGAGAGTCTCTTCTTCAAACAGGAGACCATGAGCTTTCCCACAGGCCCCAGATGAAGGTGGCTTCGGCAGGGGTTTCCCCCTGGGGCCCTGAGCAACCGCTGACCTTCCAGAAGAACGAAGCCACTCCACCTGGTCTTGGGGACCCACACTGCCCGTTTCTTGCAAGCACTAAAGTCCCAAAAATATTTCTGTTTCTCCTGCTAACATTGATTTGAGTCTATTTCAAGGGAAACTCTGTCGTCTGCCCGCTTCTGATTCACACCCACTGAGCTCATCAAAACCAGAACAATTTGGGTAATAGCTGCTGGGTTTACTGGACGCCCTCTGGGATCTGTGAAGAAAAAAAAAAAACTCCATTCCTCAGAAACAGGAAGTTTCGACAGAAGGAAGGAGACTGTTGCACAAATCAACATTTGAATTGTCCCTGCCTGGTGAGAGATACTGTGTTCTGGTGTGCACCACTGTGCAATCACAACACTTTCTTCCTTTGGCAGGTCAGCAAACATGGATTCGATCCAGTACCAACTGTGTGTGGTGGGGGGGGGGGGCACACGCCTGGGAACACAGGGGAGTTTTAAAGAGGACCTTTGGTTGGGGAGAGTTGCAGTAACTGGGCACAGAGGGGAAGGGCTGGGGAGTGTAGGTTGGGGGAGGAAGAGGAGGCCGGTTGCAAGCTCACATAACAGATTCCACCTTCTTCCAGTCCTGGAGGCCTTCCCGGCTTACGGCTCTCTTTCCTCATTTGTGTTCCTCTGGTTGTCCCTCTGTGAGCCTGTGTCCAAATCACAAGCCCGGTGTGGTGGCTCACCCACGTAATCCCAGCAGTGGGGAGGCAAAGGCCAAATTGCCACAAGTTTGAGGCTAGCCTGAGCTACATAGAATGAGTTCCAGGGTAGTCTGGGCTACAGAGTGAGTGTGTGTCTCAAAAATCCAACAATACAATGAAAGGATATTGGTCACATTGGAGTGGGGCCTGTGACCTCCTGTTAATTATCACTTTAAAGGCCTTTTCTCAGCTAGGCATGACACATGCCTGTAATCCCCGCACTCCACTGTTTAGGGCCATCTTCAGCTATATATTGAGTTTGAGTCTAGCCTGGGCTACATGAGACCTGGCCCCAAACAAACAAATAAGTAAGTAAATAAATAAACCATAAATATAAAAATAAATGTCTTTTCTCTAAATAGTATCACACTTTCAGAGGTCCTGGGGGTTAGGATTTCCATATGTGATCTGGACGAATGGAGGCAATAACTACAGGGCCATGTCTTTCTCCTTGATCAACATCTTCAGTGAGAGTCCTGACTGAGTTTATCACAGAGCTTTCTACAGAAGGGTGGCTCCATGGAACGACCATCAGGCCACCCGATCCGGGTTCACCTCTGGCTCCTTCGTTTAGTATCAAGGTGACATAGCCCTCGTTACAGGGTCTGGAAGCCTGTGTTTCCTCAGAAACACAAGAAAGATGTTGTCTGCATCCAAGGGAAAAAATGTGATGATCCAGAATGTTCAGCAGTGTAGGACACAGTGTCCATCCCAAGGCACAGTGAGTGCTCACAAAATTCAAGTTCTTTTCCTAAGCATGCTGCCCCATTGGAGCTTCTTCCTACAGGAAACTGAGGACGCCCCCTAACAGTTCCCTGGGAAGGACTGAGCTAGGGATCCTTAGAAACAAAGACCCAGACTAAAGAACCGGTCAGTCCAAAGCTGAATGCCGACTGTGGGTCCTTAGCCCTTGAGTCCGGGCCACTAAGACACGTAGGCACCTCGCAGAGGGGGCAGAACTGCCAGTCCTCATCTGACTCATGATCTCCTGACCCATTACCGTGTCCAAAAGGATCTTTAAACTATACACGGTGGTACCTGCCTATAACCTCAGAACACTGGCTTAGAAGCAACAGAGTTAGAAGTTCAAGGCCAACCTTGGATGGTACAAGAGACCCTGTTTCAAAAAACCAGAGGAGGAAATTCTGTTTCGAAGGCATTCAGGTCTCTTCTAAACTTGAAGGCCATCCAGGGACACTCACTCTTAAGACTTCAAAATAGGATAGCAGAAACCGTGTCGTCGGGTCCAGGCTGAGCCCAACTTGAAATCTGATCCTGGAAGGTAAAACTGATCCCTAGTTGGCAAAGCCTTCATCTCAGGGGAAATCCTCACAGCCCATGGCAAGGCTGGACTAGGAATCAAGGGCTTTGCCTTCGCATTTCAGCCCTGATATTTTCCATGAGTGGAACTCTAGCAGGTCATGGCAGGGGAAGGGGGCACCCAGAGGCCAAAATGGAAGTTATATGCTTGATCAACATGAGTTAATATCTTAATAAGCCCCAAAGGAGTCCCACTGGCTCCACTTCTGGCTAACACAGACTTCCCTGAATACCTGGGGTGAAGAGAGAAATCCTTATCTAGTTTGGGACTCCATGGTTAAACGGCCAGCACTTGCTGTCTGCATGCCCACTTGAGAGTAGATTGAGGATGCATCTTTTCTTAAGAAGAGGAGCATTTCCTGTTTTGGAGGAAGAGCGATGGGGCTCTTCCTGGACCACATTGCCTCTTCAACATACCCCCCTACACCCCGCAGCACCACACCTCCCTCCCCGAATTACTCACTCCTGGAAATATGACTGATGACATCAGGCTGAGTAAGAGGCTCATGCGCGTCACTGTTGGGAGGGTGAATGAGTTCAACCCTGGCTCCCTAGAGCACAGCCACACAGATCTGCACCAGGAGTCCAAGCAACACAATAGGCCTGGTGTGTGTGTGTGTGTGTGTGTGTGTGTGTGTGTCTGTGTGTCTGTGTGTCTGTGTGTGTGTCTGTGTGTGTGTCTGTATGTGTCTGTGTGTGTGTCTGTGTGTGTCTGTGTGTGTCTGTGTATGTGTGTGTGTCTGTCTGTGTGCCTGTGTGTCTGTCTGTGTGTGTGTGTGTGTGTGTGTCTGTGTGTGTCTGTGTCTGTCTGTGTGTCTGTTTGGCATGGCACTGCATGGGGAGGCTGGCCTTCATTTAGTAATGAATCACAAGCCCTGATCCATCGCTCTCTTTTTTCATTCATGTATTTTATGTATGCTAGTGCTCTGTGTTCATGCACACTAGAAGAGGGAATCAGATCCTATTACAGATGGTTGTGAGCCACCGTGTGGTTGCTGAGAATTGAACTCGGGGACCTCTGGAAGAGCAGCCAAGTGCTCTTAACCAATGAGCCATCTCTCCAGCCCCAGCCATTGCTCTCTCTGACTAGCCCCTGAGTGATGGTAGCCTTTCTTAGCAACAGGTAACAACCGCAGCACCTTTCTAGGCAAGTGGGCACAGAGGACTAGCTCCTTTAGAAATCTAGCTGACTGTTCTTCTGACCCAGTTACCCAGCTCCACCCCAGTACAAGGAGATGTAACAGCAGCCCTGAAATTGCCAGTCCAGCCTCAGCTGCTTTAGAAGGGCCCTAACCCCAGGGATTATCCTTGCAGGGTGCATGTGTGGAATGGGTGTGTGTGTGTTTATACTTTGAGGGACACCCTAATTCACGGTGTCAGTCAAACGAATACTTTGGCTCTGTTTTCCATTTCCACATGTCCCATTTTGGAACACAGAGCGGACATGGGATCAGAGCAAAGGAATGTATGAATTCAATGCATTTTGAAATAGCTCTTTAACATTCTTAGAGTTACCGTACAAGCTGAGAATACGAAGAGAGGCAAAACAACACGCCAGCTAGACTCTCCTGGCACTTGGTAAATAGGGCTGAAACACCAGTTTCCCCATACCTAACATGGGCGTAGTCAGGACACGGATGGTATGGAAAATAACACCAGGGCTGCGAAGCATGAGGCAGCCCCACCTTCATGCTTCTCCACCAGACAGTGGCATGAAACGCTCCCCAAACAGCCACTGCTTCACACATTGTTCTTCACATACCTTGGGGACTGCTGCTTAGGACCTACGGGGTTTCTTTGGAGTTGTTCTATCTGAGAACGGAAGGGCATGCTCTAGACCTTTCAGGAGAGAGGGACTAGAATTCAGAAGAACATACTATGAGCTGGGCATGGGGGTCACACCTGTGATCCCAGCACTTGGGAGGCTGAGGAAGGAGGATTGTTCGTTCCAAGTTGGCCTGAGCCACACATTGAGACCCCTCTCTCAAAATGAATTGCTTGATGTGACTTTGGTATCTCAGGCATGGGCTATGACAGCAGTGAGGCCGGGAAATCAACTATCCAGGGCTCCCCCAGTTCCTCTCCATTAGCCCCTGTGCCGTCAGAGGGGACAAAGTATCTCCCAGCTCACATTCTTCAACTCCAGGCTTGGCTTGCCAGCAGTTTCCTACAAGGCAGGAAGGATCCTTGAGGAACCTACTCAGTGTGTAAGAGATACCTCTACCCCTGTCCCTACCTCCATAACTCAGTGATGATTCTTGACGCTAGAAGAGCAAGAAATATGCATTGGTTGACTCAGGATCCCCACCTCTCTTAGTATAGAGAATGACTTTCCGGGAGGTTCACAAAGGACCAGGTCACTGGGGTGACTTTTCTCAGAACCACTTGTCCATTCAAGTCTCCGCTAGAATGGCCACTGATTCTGCCCAACGAGCCTTCTGAGTGTGGCGTTCTCTGGGTCATACTGAGAGTTCAGGACGGACCATTCTGCTGCTCCAGGGCTATCAGGGTGGGTGTGGGCTGGGAGGCTGCTCCGTGCCATCCCTGGCTCTCCCAGCTCCTGAACTCTAACCACAATAGGCACGTATAGTTGCTCTCTCTCCAGTTCTCCCCTGGACCTTTTTCTCCTTACATCCTAGGAGACCTCTTCCTAGTCCTAGAGGAGTTGCTGGCTGGGCGAGGGCATGAAAGCTACTCTCGATGATGCTCTTTTCCAAATGTGTGCCCTTGTTGCTTTAAGAACTTGAGATGGCTGGGCAGTGGTGGCGCACGCCTTTAATCCCAGAACTCAGGAGGTAGAGCCAGGCGGATCTCTGTGAGTTCGAGGCCAGCCTGGTCTACAGAGTAAGATCCAGGACACGCACTAAAACTATACAGAGAAACCGTGTCTTGAAAGACCAAAAAAGAGAGAGAGAGACAGAGACAGAGACAGAGACAGAGAGACAGAGAGAACCTGAGATGGCTCAGTGGTTAAGAGCACTGGCTTCTCTTCCAGAAGACCCAAGTTCAATTCCCAGCACCTACATGGCAACTCACCACTGTCTATAACTCTAGTTCCAGGGGATCCGACACCCTCACACAGATATATATGCAGACATACATGCAGGCAAAACACCAATACATATGAAATTTAAAAAAAAAACTTAGGTTCTGAAAAGCAAATCCAAGACAGCCTCTCTTGTGCACCAGCCCTGAGCATAATTGCATGGAGCTGCTGAGTGGTAAAGAGAGCAACAGGTAAATATTGGGGGGAGTGAGCTGAAGTTTCACAAAAACACTACCCAGCAGAGAGTTCTCTCGCTGCCTGATTTAGGGCTTTCAGGGAAGCTATAGGAATCACGACAGAATGCTATTGGCAGAAGAACAGACAAGGATTAAGAAAACGGAACAGAGGCCAGAGGTGGATCCCCAGGCATAAGTCCCACTGCTCCTGAGCAAAGGCACCAGTGCGCCTTGGTGAGCAAAGGAAAGTCCTTTTTAATTAAAGGCTGCCAGGACAACTGGATATTTGAAAGTATTACCTCACCTCATATTCAGACCTTGTTTTGAAACGGACGCAGACCGATGCAAAACTCTAAAGCTGTGGGTCTTCCCAATGTTCATAGAAAGTAAAAAGAACTATTGAAACCAGGGCCCTGCGAATGCTTCCTAAGTGTGCTACACAGAGCTGGATCCAGCCCGTTTTTATTTCGTTTTATAACAGTGAGGCAGGATCTCACTGTTACCTAGACTAGCCTTGAACGTGCAATTCTGTATGTTCAGACAGGACTTGAACATGCAATCTCCTGTCTCAGTCTCTGGGGTAGTGAGGATTACAGACCTCTATGACCAGTCCTGGCAGAAGGCAGAAGTTTCTTAAACAGGCCCCAAAGAACCCAAACGAGGAAAAGAATGAGGGGGAGGAGGCCAGAGAGGACTCGGTTAGATGCTTTCCACACAAGATTGAGGACCTGAGTCTGATCCCCAGGACTCAGGTAAAAAAGCCAGCTGTGGTGACACACACCTGTAACTACCATGCTGCAGAGGCAGGAGGATCCCTGGGCCACCCAGTCTAGCCAAATCCATGAGCTTTGGGTTCCATAAGAGGCCTTGTCTCAAAGAATAACATGGAAAGTGATCAAGAAGGGGATGCAGTGCCAATCTCTGGCCACACCACACATACACACACATACACACACACACACACACACACACACACACACACACACACACACACACATCCACATGCACACAAGCATGTACACACACTCACAGATGCATACACACACATCAAAAATCCCCTTGGTAAACTGGACATCATCAACATTTCTGCCTATTTCCGACCTGTTGTTTAAACCAGATATTACTACCTTGTCTAGGCTGGCCTCAAATTCATAATCCCCCTGTCTAAGCCTCACTCACAACCCTCCACTCTCCATTTAAAATCATATTTAAATTGGCATATTTTCATTATTGTACATGGTATGGCTTTCACAGAAATATTTTCATTTGGGTAAAAAAAAAATTCATGTTTGGTTTGTTTTTTTTTTTTTTTTTTCAAATCAAAAACCAAACATCACTGAGCTTGGTGAAGGGGCACTTGGAAGGCCGTGGTAGGAGTGTTGTGAATTTGAGGCCAGCCTGGGCTACATAGTGAGTTCCAGGCCAGCCTGAACTGCGTAGTAAGACCTTGCCTCAAAATCAAAGACACAGCTAAACAGGCAAGCCAGTCTGAGAAGAAAGATCACAGGACACACGTGTCTGTCAAGCTTCTCACATCCAGAGGATATTAACCCCAACAAATTCATAATTCAAGTTTCCAGAGGAAGACAGCTAAGAAAAGAGAAAGCCAGAAAGCCAGGTGTGGCCACGCACACCTGCAGTCCAGCACGGGGGAGGGTGAGACAGGGGGCTGCCAGTCTGAAGACAGTTTAGGTTATAATATTGATACCCTGGCTAATAAATAAATAAATAAATATAAATTAAAAAAACCAAACACTTAAAGGAGAGCCAAAGACTTGAACAAATACGTCACCAATGAACACTGTTCAACATCACTGTGTTCCCCCGGGAGGGTGCAAACCGAACGCACAGTATCATCGCACACTCACTAGCAAGCCTAAATTTAAGAGTGACAATCCTAAGTGTTGGTGAGGACCCAGACCAACTCTTACCCATGCGTTATTGGTGGGGGCATAAAATGGGATGACCCGTTTTGAAATCTGCCTGGCAGTTTCTTTCAAAGCTACACATCGACCTACACTATGAGTCACCAAGTCTACTCTCCAGTATTTTCCCCCAAAGAAATCAAAACATATTTGTCACCGTAAAAACATATCCAAGAGATTCATGAGAATTCTATTCATAAAAGAAAAAAAAAAAAAACCCGGAAATAACTCAGGGGCCCATCAACGGGTAGATAAACAAACACACACATCGTGGCATCTTCACAAGATAGAATATTACTCAGCAATAAAGCTGAACAAGCCGCCAAAGGAGACAACACTCACGCATCTCAGGGTTGTGCTGAATGAGGTCAGCACAAAAGACTACTTGCTGTGTGAAGTTCTAAAGCAGGCGAGACTAATCCACCACGATAGAAATCAGAACATCGGTTGCCTCAGGGTGAGAGTTGGAAACTGTCAAGAGAATGAAAAGGCGACTCTGTCGGGAGTGGAAGGCTGCTTTATCTTGCTTGCAGTTGTGGTAACCCAGGGTTTGCGGCTGTCAATCCTCATCGAATTTTGCTCTTAAGAGTCACCCACAATACGATATGTAGAGTATGCCTTGACAACAAAGAGTTGCCAGAGAGGGTGTTTACTTGCTAGAGAGCTCCAGTTTTACAACATGGAAGAGGTCTGAGACAGAAGCAGCATGGCTGGACTTAACACCGGTGAACTCCATTCTTACAGTCAAGGAGGTCCACCGTATCACAATTAAAACACACACACACACACACACACACACACACAACGACGAAATATGCTACCACTCAAACTTAACAAGCCGTATTCCTGAGGCTTCAAAATGTGATTTATTTTATTCTTTTGATTAGTTTGAGAAAGGGTCTCTATATATTCCAGGCCTCAAACTCTACCCTGCCGCTACATCACCTGAGTCCTAGGGTTACAGGTGTGAACCGCTACATCTGATTCACAAGTTAATTCCTTAATATACAATACTTACGTTGTTTTGTCAAATAAGTGAGGGGCATTTCATGTGAGGTATATTTTACCAGAATATACGAACGTAAAAACTGGCATGAAATGGGCTCTAGCGGGCACCCGTGACTCAGCTCTGTTCTGACTATTGGCATTCAGCATCTCCTGGTGCCATCATAACTTCCCATACAGTTTTGAAGATCATCTTAGCAAATGGCTACATGGCTTTCACTCCTTACTGAATGGAGCAAATTCTAGAACTACTTGCTGGTGAGTTCTGTTCCAGGGAGGTTGGTTTCTTTGTCTCCTTGTTGGGTCTTTTCCACAGTTGATGTCTCCTGTTCAAACCACCCTCCACAGACAGTTCAGACAGTAACAGGGTGACTGTGCTCCTCCTACAACTCCCTCTGGGCCCCCACATCCCCCCAGGGAAGGGGTGGCCTATAAAGACACAAATTCTGCAGGGAGTTGGGCCCATTTGCCTTGTGAGTCTTTTTGACAGAGAGGTAGGGTCTACCCTCATGCTCTTCGCCTTTATCTCAGGCAGAGGACAAGGTCCTTTTGCGTGCCTGGACACTGTGTTCAGCATCTTCTTCACTATGAGGAGGAGGGGAGGAGGGGGTGAGCGAGTCTTGAATTTCCCGGCGATGGGACTGGCTTCGAACCTTGGAAAACCAATCGCCGCCTGCGCTCAGCGTGCACCGCGGCACCCCGAAGCCGGCCCAGCCTAGTGTCATAGTGGTGACATATAAAACAGAGGGTGTGAAGGTAACATTGGGGGCCCTGGGGACATCTGTGCTAAGATGGAGATGACAGAGTCCTGTCTTCTTCACAGGACTGCCCAATGGTCAGACTGAGGGATGTTATTGGCCCTCTTCAACTTGGTGGTTGTCCACTTGAATTTATTCTTTCTTAAAAAAAAAGAAAAAGAAAAAGGAAGAGGGTTCAGGATGGCCAGGGAAGTAACTCATAAACACTGTAAAACAGGAACCAAGACTCCAAGACTTGGGGTACTCTCTGTACCCACAACCTCAGATCTCTAACAGATTCCCATCCCGGTTTTCTTTTCAGCAAAACACTCTGAGTAGCAGCAGAGATACCTAGAGTCATCGCTGAGGTTTTTGAACACTGGGAATGGGAGGGGGAAAGTCTAAAAACAGCTGCTAAGAAGAAGAAAGGGGAGTGAATCAAGCCGGGCCTAGGCTCTGGAGGACACACTGGGACCATGGGAGGTGGAAGCGAGTCAGTATGAGGGTGCCCCTTCTAACTGCTGTGGCCCACACTCCCTGGACTCCAGAGCACCCCATGATTTGTTCTGCAGTCCACTCCCCTACTCCTGAAGCCTCACAGGCCTAGCTTCAAGTCCTCCTGCTCCTCCACCAGAGGCTCCACCGGGCCAGCTTCTCCACTGCCCTCTGCTGGGCTGGCTGTCCTCCAGGGCCTCCATGCGCTGTGGCGGCTCCTCCACCTGCCCCAGCTTCTTCCTTAGGTTCTTGGTCTTCTTGGCTTTCTCTGGGGTAGCAGCTAGAAGGGCAGCCCGGGAGCCGTGGAGAGCACTGGGCATTTGGGCCGCGTCTCCCAGAGACACCTTATCAAGAGTCCTGCTCAGGCCTCTGCCTCCGTCTCCTGCAGCTGCCTCCTCCTCTTCTAAGCTTCAGGTCGCCTGTGGCTGTCTTGGAGAGAGGCCTGCTTCACCTCCTTCAGGTCTGGATGGGGTGACGGGTGTGGTGGCCTCCGGGCTCAGTCCTGGGGGAAGTTCTGGTTTACTCTGGAAAAACTTCACATACTTGTTTTTGTAGACGAGAACCTCCTCCTGGGGCACCTATGACAATCTGCTGCTGTGCCAGGCCCTGTCGGGTCTCTGTGTTGGGGCAATGAACTTGCCTATTTTTTACCTTATCTTGCTTCCATCCTCTGGCCTTGATGGCATCCCAGGGTGAAGTAAAAAAAGAAGGGAGACATTTGATGATTCCTACCTGTCCTCATAACCTCAGGGGTACTGATGGATTCCATGACTGAGTTGGGTGGGCAGCCCTCATGAGGTCTGGCCCCTCAGATTCAGCTGCAAAGTGACTTCTTACCCTCCTCTCTTAAATTGTTAATAGTCTCTGCCCTAGCTAGTTCTCTAGAGAAAGAAGCAAGGATTGGGAGACTTTCTGTGAGACAGTCTGAGCCCAGGAGGGTCCCTAGAGGAACACACAAAGAGGAGCAGCATTGTGTCTAGGTGTATGTTATATTGAGCTGAGACCAAGGGAAGGAAGCGTGATGGGCCTGCTTCCCTGGAGCCATGCTGTGGGAGACCTCATCCCACTAGCCTGGACTCTGTCTCTATCCTGCTCTATAGCCTTTTCCCTATGACCTTTGCTCTATGACCTTTGCTCTATGACCTTTGTTCCCTGGCCTTTGCTAAGCCACTCTCTGTTGAGATGTGAGGCACTCTGAGGGAGGTGTAGCTCTGGTCACTCTCTGATGGGCTCCTCAGCCCTGGCTAGGACATTCCACAGTCCCTCTGGCCCTGACAACTCATGAGCCAAGAATGGGGCAGGGTGGAGGGACTCAAGAGATGAAGAAGGCTGACCCAGCGGGTAGGCTGAACAGTGATGAAGATGGTGGAATAAGAAGAGAGAAAAGGCTGTTGTCCTTAGCAACCGGGGTCATGATGAGTTAGTGAACTCAGCCAGTTAAGAGATAGACGTACAGGCTGTGCTGAGATCATGACACCCAGTCTTCACAGTTCCCTAACTCCTGTTCACTCAACCTTCTGTCTCTTCCTTGGCCTAAGAACCCTGGGGGCAATGGTAGGGCCTGACCTTGAGCAGCATTGGCTGCTTTGGAAGAGAGGAGAAGTGATATTTAAGATGTACTATCCACAGGACAGGACCACACTAAAAGATCCACACAATATCTCAAGAAGTAGGTTTACCGTTCCCACTTCATGGATGGGGATGTTGAGGATGCCCTCATTCAAGCCTAAGTGCTAGAGATCCTGGACCGATCTAGGGGAACCACCTGTATTTGGGGTCCCACCTCACCCCGAAGTCCCATGTTTCCAGATCCTAATTGTCTGTTGTTAGGCCTCAACAGCAGTCACCCTGGGTAGACAAGGCCACACTCTTACAAAACCCAGTTTCCTTCCCATGCCCCCACCATTGTCCTCTGCCCGGTTTTCCCATGAGGGTCTCTAAGGACCACAAACCAGGCTTTCTACCCTAAACCGTAGCTGCCCTCCTGGCCTGGAATGCAGGCTCCAGGGACAAATGTGGGCATTTCAACAAATCACCAAGTCTCTTAGCCCCACTCTTTGCCATGGTAAACTGGTGCAGGGCAGGAGAAACGGTCCATGGAGGACTCCTCCCTCGGTGGTCCATGGATGGTACCGTGAGTTCTTCTGGTCTTTATTTGGAAGCCACCAGAGACATTCACGCCCTGTTGTCAACAAGCCGAGGAAAGAGACCCAAGGCCATGGTTCGATTTCCCAGCAAGAGTATGGGAGGGTAGGGAGTGCCACCCCGCACCCTTGTAGAAGTGAGGAGTGGAGGGTGTCTGAGCAGGGAGGCTCCTCTGTCCACCAGGACCGAGAAGGGGCCAAGTTTCTTCTTTTTAACAATGGAGGAAAAGGGTGAGCGGGTGGGGTGGGAGAAGGCGAGAAGCCTGTTGCGTTTCCACCATCCTGCCTTCTAATTGGTGGAAACTGCAGAGATTGGCATCGGCTTTTTTCACACAATAGACCGAGAGGTTCAAAGGCGCTAACACAATGACTTTTATATATTTAGAAATAGTCCTGCCCCCACCCCCGAAGTAGAACATTTGTTTCTGTCAAAATAAATACGAGGCAAGAATGCCGCACGGCTTCCTAGCATACAGGTGACTGTTGTGCAAGCGGCCTGCCCACCTGCGTGGGTGGGGACCTGCCCACAGCTGTCACCCCCCGGCTCTTAACTCCTCTGGGCACACCCAACTCATTAGGCCAAGGCCACACCCAGCTGTCCCACTCCTGGTTGAACCAGAATGCCAGGAGCCTAGGGCGGCCCCTTGAACTCCAAACAATGGGTGATGCTGTAGTTCAGCAGGGCCCAGGGCCTCGGGCCCCAGAGAGCTGGAGCTGGCCCTGGGATCCTCCCTGACCATGCCAAGAGGAGGCCTTTGGATCTTGCAAGATAGCCTGGCCCCCTGTGCCTCATTGGGAGCCCCAAGTAGCCAGACACCCCATCTGGAGCGGGACTGTGCTCTAAGTAGTAAAAATAGACTGTCTGGAGCTGCCTCCCTGGTGGAGGGTGAGGAGAAGCAGACATTAGCTCACCCCTGCTCAATGTCCCCCCGGGGCAGGTAAGGGATGGGACTTGTTCCTGCTTTATAGTTGGGGAGCCCAAGCTTAGAGGATGGGACAGGCAGAGAGGAGATTGTCAAGCCCAGTCCAGCACCTGTCCTGTACATGGAAAAATACCTCTGCTGGCCAGGCCACTGCCCCTGGGATGCAGGACTGATCGGCCCTTGGAGTAGATTGTGTCTTGACAGTGTGCGCACGCGCGCACGGGGGCACACACACACACACACACACACACACACACACACACACACAGGCCTCTCTGCCCTACCCCCTTCCAGGGCCACCACACCTCTTGTCTCCCGAGGCCCTTTGGGCAGGGTCCCCTCCTTTGTGGCACTTCCATCCTTCAGGCACTGTGTGGCATGAGGAAGGACAGGGCGTCTGGCCCAACCCCACCTGGGCAGTACATCTCTCCCAGGCAGTTCTGCTAACTCAGGACAAACCGGATTGGGTTTAGGCAGGCGGTGACACATGGCTATTTGTAGAAGCTCCTGGACGTCTGCTCCCATGACACTGGGAAGTGAGGGTGGCAGCTGTCCCTGCCTGGTCACGAGACTGTTCAGAAGGCCAACAGAGTTATGGACGGCAAGCTAGATGGTATAGAGTCTGTATAGAGAGTCAACGAATGCCAGGAAGAGCCCTCATTTAGGCAAGAGATGCAATGGCCTGAACTCAGCCACTGACTACGGGAAGGCTGCCTCCCTCCTGGCCTTGTGTATCACTGAAGGGCTGCATTTAATGAGATCCTCCCTCTTCATGAGCCCTCCACTGTCATGAGGCTGTGTTCCCTGACTCTCAGTCCCTCCTTGCTCCTCTCAATAAAATCCACGCGAATTGGGGATGAGGATGTATTCTAGATGAGAGGTGTGTGTGTGTGTGTGTGTGTGTGTGATGGCGGTGGTGATGAGCAGTGGCTGAGCACCTTCAGAGCAGGTAGCCTTGGGGCCTCAAAAGAGGAAAGAGGGGCTGCTGATGAACAGCCAAGAAAGCCAGTTCCAAACCCATCTCATAAGGCTGGCCTCATTCACCCGGGGTCTCCAAAGCCGGGGTGGGACACTTGGGCTCAGAGTCCTCTCCTGGAGATATGGCAGAGAGGACATGAAGAGATGGGTCACAAGGGCGGGAAGAGTGAGCACTGTCCTTGGGGGCCTCGGGGTACCAATGTCTTCCTTAAAGCCAACTCTGCTACATACAGTCATCCCTTAGCAGGGCCCAGGATAAAGGCATGCCTGTAAGTTCCTTTATTTCCCATCCAGTCTGGTTAATTATTTGTTCAGTCTGGTTCATTATTTGCAGAGTATATTTGTATTTTGGTTTACAAAGTATTTTTCCCCCGCCCATGACTTCATTTGAGCATCAGAACAACACACTAGGAATGCCTTCATTTTATGACAAGCTAACTAAAGTTCAACTCGCTTTAGAGATCGGTATTAGTCACTTTTCTAGTCTTAGCTGCTACAATAAAATACCCAACAAGGGCAAGGTAAGGAAGGAAGGGTTTCTTTGGGCTCAAGGTTTGACGGTACAGTCCACTGTGGCCACGGCAGGGAAGGCGGGGTGGGGAGGGAGACTCTGGCTGTGGCCGCGGGGGCTCTAGGTAGCTGTTTACGGCGCTGCCACACTGCTGGCGGTCAATCCACTCTCTCCCCTTTTAGTTGGTGCCGGAATCGGTGTTGTATAGTTTTTTGACAACTTGACGCAAACCAGAGTCACTTAGGAAGAGGGGAACTCGTTAGAGGAATTGCCTCCATCAGATTGGCTAATGGGCTTCTCTATGGGGTATTTCCTTGATTGCTGACTAATGTGGAAGGGCCCAGGCCACTGTGGGTGCTGCCACCCATGGGCAGGTGGTCCTGGGGGCTATAAAGCAGGCTGAGTGAGCTGGGAGGAGCAAGCCAGTAAGAAGCACCCCTCCATGGTCTCTGCCTCAGTTCCTGCCTCCAGGTTCCTACCCTGACTTCCCTCAGTGATGAACTATGACCTGGAAGTGTAAGATCAAAATAAACCCTTTCCTCCCCAGGCTGCTTTTGGTCATGATGTTTATCGCAGCCACAGAAAGCAAACTGAATCATCCAGGGTAGTTCTTCCCTCTGCAGTTACAGCTCTCTAGACACTCCTCACAGAGACATCCAGAAGTGTGTCTCCTAGGTGATTTCAGGTCTATCCAAAATGACAGTGAGGATTCACCATCCCACAGTCCCAACCTGGATGTGGTTAAAAAAAAAAAAAAAAAAAAAACAGGCCTGGAAATGTGATGGTTAGATACATGTTACCAGACACTACATCACTCTCTCCAAGACTGGAGAACTGGAAATACTCCACCCAGGTCCATACAGTGGGATAAGGCCCTGTCATAACAAGGGTATGAAGTCCACTCTGAGAGGGGTCTACAAGTCTGCCGTGTGGTTGCCCCATGCCCATGTGTGGCTCCATAGAAACCCAGTACAGCTCTCCCCTGGAGGTGGAGATCTCTGCTGCAACACTTCATGACAAATCCCCTGTAAGTAAGAAAACCATCACCTGCCTTCAAATACCTGAAAAGCCACGAAAGCCAGGAGTCATCTGGGAGCCAAGCAGGAAGCAGATGGGTCAGTGTAAGGACAGCTTGCTAGTCACGGGACCTGCCTGAGGATGTTTCGGACTGCTTTGGAAGGTGAGAACTTCCCATCCACGGGATAGTTCAAACAAAGACTGAGAAACACTGTGCCTGGGAATGTTATAGAGGAAATTCAACGATGCATAGGTGAGTGGGAGGAATGAGATGTATGGCATTCATGTGTTTTCATACCAACGGCCGATGCCGAAAATGAGAACCATTTCTTCTGTTGGAGGCCCTGATGTCTTTCTATGGGTGCTATACTGGAGAAGGATAGAGCTGCTCCTGCCTACTACCTCTGGTTAAGAGATTAAGAATAGAGATGAGCTCCAGAGGCAGAGGCAGAAGGGTCTCTGTGAGTTTGAGGCCAGCCTGGTCAACAGAGTGAGTTCCAAGACAGCCAGGGCTACACAGTGAAACCCTGTCTCGGAAACAAAACAAAAAAAGAATAGAGATGAGAAAAATAGGCCCACAATAGAATAGTGTGTAATGTGTGTGTGTGTGTGTGTGTGTGTGTGTGTGTGTGTGTGACTGCTCCTGAGCTAGAGCAGGCTATACTGACAAGGATATGTACTCCTAAAGCTGGATTCCTCTGAGGGATGAATGCTCTGAGGCAACCGTTCTCTGCCCTTTCTGACAGGTAACTAGGACATCCCCACGGATTGGCCAGCCAGCCAGAGAGACCTGCCTAGGCCCTGAGAGTAACTGTGCCCTTTGCCACCATGACCAGAATGAGCTGTTAGACTGAGCAGAGGTTAGTCTCATCTTGGCCAGGGTTGCTGGCCAGCCATCTGCCTGCAGGATTCAGTTGGCCAGGTCACCGAGTGATCATCCTTCCTATGCAATCTCGCCCAACCAGATCTTCCTCATGGAGAAGCATTCTCTTGAGACATGAGCACCTGGAGAGTTGCAGGATATTTGATTGCGCTGTGAAATCCCGAGACTATGCTAATAAAATTAACCTTGGATTAGGGGGCAGAGCTAGAGACTAGCTGACAAGAATTAGCCACAGAGAGGACAGAGGACCCGGGGAGATGGATAGAGAGACGTACAGGAAGGAGTAGGGAAGGATTTAGAGATTCTCGGTCTTTTCGGTCTGGGTTGTGTGGAGAGAGACGCACTTGCTGGATCTCCAGTTTATAAAAGAGAAAAGTCAGCTGGTTGCTCCTCCTCCTCCGCTTCTTTGACCTATCAGGTTTTCACCCCAATATCTGCCTCCTGGGTCTTTACTGGTAATAGAACAACTTAGATCAAAAGAACACTGGAGTCCGAGTCTAGTACTTGGATGGAGAAATTTGACAGTAGCGTCCCAACACTGTCCATGTGACACCTCATACTGGGGTACATGACAGTGGACCAAATAAAGCCACGTTCCTCGAGAAAGCCTTCAGGGCCGTGCTCCATGGTGAATAGAGGGGGAGACTCCGTGTCCCCCAATCCTTCTGTTTCCACCTCATTTTCTCTCATTTCCTCCTCCGTAGGCATACCTGACCAACCATAGGGGGGTGAATGACTAGATGCCAGAGTTCTAAGAGTCCTGGAAGCCATTCCCTCCTTCTGTAATAAATAACTATTGAGCACCTCTGTACCCCCATCCCTCCCCCCAGGCCCCCCAAAAAAACAGACAGAAAAATGGTCAGAGTCAGGCCTGGTGGCACAAGCCTGTGATCTCTGAGAGGCCCGGGGCAGGTGGATCACAAGGTTAAGACCTGCCTTATAAGGCAAGTACAAGGCCAGTTTGGTCACATTAGTAAAAGCCTGTCCCTTTTTTAAAAAAGATTTAAAAAGAGCTAAAATCTTTTAGCTGGGGCTGTAGCTCAGTGGTAGAGTATTCGCTTAGCATGTGTGAGGCCCTGGGCTTAATTCTCAGTACTGAAGGTGGGGGAGGGGGAGGGAAAGAGGAAGAAAAGAGAAAAATACAGTTTCTGGACACGGCTCAACTCCTTACTGCAGTGTGAATTTTGCCAAGAAACTTAACGAGTTTGTGACTCTGTTTCCTTCTGGATTCTACTTTAACGAGTTATTGGAACCATTGAATACAATAATCCATACAGAATAAGCAAAAAACGTTCCCCTGAAAGTTCATACGCTGGGGGCTGGAGAGGTGGCTCAGTGGTTAAGAGCACTGGCTGCTCTTCCAGAGGACCCGGGTTCAATTCCCAGCACCCATGTGGCAGCTCACAACTGTCTGTCACTCCAGTTTCAGGGCTTCTGCCACCCTCACACAGTCACACAGATATACAGGCAAAACACCAATGAACATAAGATAAAAATAAATTATAAAAAAAGTCATACGCCGAAATACCAGCCCTCCCTCAGTAAGTAGCTCATGATATGATGTTTGGAGATAAGTCCTTTCAGAAAGATGACTGAGTGAAAAGGCAGCCATCAGGGTTGACCCTAATCCAGCCTGACATGTGGGCAGAGGAGAACAGCTGGGGACCCACACGAGTATAGAAGACCATGAGACTGCCAGGAGCAGACAACAGCCATCTGCAAACCAGGGAAAGACGCTCTACAAGATCCCCACTCACACCTTGACCGTGCATCTCCAGTCTGAAGAACCATGAGACAATGAGTTCTGTGGCTTAAGTCCCTAGCATCAGCCGTAGAAGACGAATATTCCACATGAAGCACCATAATATACCCAGCACATAGTATTCAGTTGATACGAATCCCTGTCATAAACATGACGGGATCTCAGCACCGTATGAGATTCCTGTTGCCGCTATAACAAATTGCTGAGAGAGTCCAGGCTCCCAAGTCTGCAAATGTATTGTTCTGTAGCCATTGGGCTAAAGTCAATATGTCATCCGGCCGCCTTCCTTCTGGGGGAACCAAGAGAGCAGCCATATCCTTGCCTCTCCCAGCATTTTCGGCTGCCTGCATGGCTTGGCTAATGACCTCCTCCTCCACGGCAGCCATATTCAAATGCGTCCTTCTTTGGTTCTTCTCTCTAATGATGACACCAGATTCACCCAGATAATCTAAGACAGCTTCCCATCTCAGGAGCCTGAATCCAATCAGCCAAGTTCCTTCAACCATGGGAGAGGACACAGTCACAGGTCTGCAGGAGCAGAACACGCACATGTTTGGGGGGGACATTGTGCTACTTGTTCATGATTATTATTATAATCTGTATGACACAGGGTCTCACTATGAAGCCCAGGCTGGCCTTGAACTCATGGCGATCCTCATGCCCAAGCATCCTGAGAATTGTGCCATTATGCCCCAGTTTCCATATGATATTATTACAAGGGGAAAAAAAACCCAGAAAACAACCAATATTGATGAATATCCTGCATATGAAATACTAAATAATCTGTGCAGAGAGAAAACCCAGAACAAGGGAAGGAGGGGGAGGGAGGGAGAGAGGGAAGGGGAGAGAAGAGTGGAGGGATAGAAAAGAGAGAAACAATGGTGGGTGAATATGACAAAGCATGAGGGAATGTCTACGTGAAAATATCGTAATGGACAATATCATAACAGCCATTGTTTTTATATGTTAACTAAAAATCAAGTTAAAAAAGAAAATATGCAGGTGTGTTGAAGGGGGAAATAAAAAATAAGGAGAGTTCATTGGAAAGGGGAGAGAGGAGGAGGGAGGGAAGGGGAGAGATGGTGGGGAAAGAGGGAGGGGAGGAGAGAGAGATAAATAGCACTAAGGCTGTTTGAAGAAAACACTATTTTATGTTTATGAAAATAATTATAACACATATGTTATGATTATATATAACACACACATACGCAAAGTCTGAATGAAGTTGTGCTACTTGGGGTGACAATGATTCCCCCCAAAAGCACAGGCCAACAGACACCCCAGTGCCAGGCATGTGAAACCTCTCCTCCAGTTCTTGGTCAGGTGAGTCGAAGATATCCCCAAAACAATATAAGCTACTGCTGTTGTCCTTGGCTGCCTTCCAGAACTTGAAGGTAAGTCCTGTTGCTGAAGACACCACATACTTTGGACACAGGGCTTGGAGGAATCGAGCTGGACCTGACCTGGAAGCCTCCTTCCTCCCTGAGAACTAGCTCTCACACTATCCCAACAAGCTCTGTAAGCTGCCGAGGGAGAACAGCAATCGATCCTCCTACCCAGCTATAATGTCTACAAACCACAACAAAGAGCAGCCCATAAGCTATCACAAGGATGCCATCGTGGTACTTACAGCCAAAAGCCGGCTAAGTGGATTTAAGGCCCATGTAATAGGAGGGAATTTGTGGTACCATGAACCCTGCCAACTACTTGTGACTAGTGGGTCATGGACCTAGAGGAGAACCTACTTTCCTAAACCAGTACGATTTCTAACTGCATTCTAAATACATATCCTATACTCACAGGCATGTGTGTGTAGCTCTTACCCCTCATTAAAAAACCTTCTTTTTGCAGTAGATAAAGACCACTGGGCTATCCAACCCCCACTGATATACCTACAACCTAACTCCTACACCTAAGGTTCAGCGAATATCCCCAAAGAGGGGATGTAATGATTGTTAACACCGGACAACCAGGATCTCTGCTGTGAGATAGTGTGCCCTACCCACGAAATCTCAAAAAATATAGCCGCCTAACCGAGACCTACACACTGACACCAGCGGCTGACCTACCATCATGGATGGAGTAAACCTCACGAGGCCCTGCCCACCGCCGCTAGAGCTAAAGGCAGTTAGTGGTTGCTGCCCAGAGGAAAAAGCAGTCTTCCCCAAGAAGGAGTTCCCTGATAGGTGATCTGGTCCCAAACAATCAGCTCTAAACACATATACATCCAAGCAACACCAAATAGACTCAGCAGGCACTCTCTCTCTCTCTCTCTCTCTCTCTCTCTCTCTCTCTCTCTCTCTCTCTCTCTCTGTGTGTGTGTGTGTGTGTGTGTGTGTGTGTGTGTGTGTGTGTGTAATAACAATTAAATAAAAAGAGGGCATGAATTTGAGAGGGCGGGGGAGGAGAAGAGAGGCAGAAATGATGGAAACGCAGTGCTCACACATGAAACTGTCAACCAAAATACACAGAAAAGAAAAATACTAACAAAACTACACCCTGGTATTTTGGGGGAGGGCTTACATCTATTTTTCATTTTTAATTTTTTTCTCTCTTTGGGACAAAAATCTCATAGGTAGCCCAGGCTGGCCTTGAACTTGCTATGTAGCCAAGAATGGCTTCAAATTCCTGATCCTCCTGCCTCTACTTCCCCAGTGCTGGGATTGTAGGTGTGTGCCACCACGCCTGGTGTTTATTCATTTTTTTAAAGCTTTTTTTTCTACAATCTACATATAATCATGGATTAGAAAGTATCTAATTTTTAAAGTTTAAAAAACACCCAAATTTTTAAAAAGAAGGCGTGTATCCATCCCTTCCAGGGACTCTCAGGCTAGGGCGGAACAGGACGTGAATCCACAGTACCAGCAGCTCCCAGGAAACCTTCTAAGAAGTGTGGGCAGAGCTCTGTGGTGGCTGGGCTGGGGACTCACTGTCTGGGAAACCCCAAAAGGCCTTTGAGGAGTTAGCGATTCTGGAGAATTCTTACAAGAAGGTCAAGCAGGGGGAGAGTAATGCCAGTGACCCCAGCAGGACAAACAAAAACAAAAACAACCTGATTGTCCTTCATCTGCCGCTGTGGGCGCCTCGGAGTCGAGGCTGGGGGTGGGAGGTGCGGAGCTGCTGTACCAGCCCCAGGCAGAACTGAACACACAAGACAGGGCAGCCCGCACCTGTGGAGAAGCCAGTGCCAGGCCCCGTGGCCGGTGGGTGGATAGGTGATTTCTTCTTAGATGTAAGTGAAATCGGGTGGGGGTGGGAGTGGGGGCGGGGGAGGAGGAAGGGCAGGAAAGATGGTGTCTGCGGAGGTGCGGCGGGGGACTGCTCCCGGATCATCCAGTCCACACAGGCGAGGCACAAGGAAGCAAGAAAGGAGGGTCAAAGCCGGTGACAGACAATACCTTACCACCCACCCCAAATATACACACACGTCTGAGCTTCTTGTACCCCGGTTCCCACTTCAGCCCCACTACAGATCTCAGGCAGCCTCCTGGGACTCGGGTGCCAAAGAGCTGCCCTGGTGGCTTGACCCCAGACCTGGTGCCCCAGGGCAGGCGAGGCATCTCCAAGTGGTGACCAAAGAGCAGGCCCAGAACATCCTGGCAGTGCCCTTCAAGGTTAAGTATACAGGCCAGAGTGGGCAGAGCCCGACGCAGGGAAGCAGGTGTAGAGTTTCAATCCACAGCCTTCCGCTTCATGCGCTCCTGCTTAGCAGAGAGGTTAAGCCCTGAGGGTGTAGCTGCAGGTGGGACCGAAGGACAGAGGTCCAATGGCATGATGAGCCAGACAATGGGCTTACGTCCCTGTTTGCCAGGTTCAAGCTAGGTAGGCTTTGTCTCAATTTCCCTGTCTCTCACTGGGTCGATGATGATAGCTACCGTATGTTACTGTGTGTGGCACGCTGGTGCCCAGGAGAGCCATCTGGGCTCCGGTGGCCGTTCTTTGTGGACCCTCTATAGGTCTCCTGGCTGGGCCTGGCTGGCAAGGTCACCTTTGGGTCTCTTTCAGCTGATCACCTGCTCATGCTTACTCTAGGGCCATAGTGTGGTACGTAGCACGGGAATGATGTCATGGGGGGCGGGCGCGGTGATGGGGTTGGTAGCTCTACATGGTGGTAACTGTGGCCCTGAAGGACAGAGTGGACCAAGCAGAAGCAGGAGCTTCAGAGTAGTAGACATCCTGTGAAGAAGATCTTCCTGGGGCACAGACAACTGGGCCACCCTGCTAGTCCTAAATGCCCAGGGTTAGGAGGTCAGAGATGGCTTAACATGGGCAGAGGGATCTATCATGTGCTCAGGGGTTGTTGGGAATAGAACTGGGTACCAGGCATGTGAGCACCTGGAGTTCAGAATATGGTATTTGGGTGGAGAAATTTGATGGTAGCTCTCCAACACTGTCCATGGAACACCCCTCACTAGGGTTACATGATAATGAACCAAATCCACTTTCCTTGAGAAAGCCTCCAGGGCTGGATTCAGTGGGTGAATATCCTTTCTCTCAGACCTGTCTTTTACCCTATCTTCTGCTTGGTGTATGGTTTTCCTCCTCTATGGGCACACATGGCCAACCATGTTCATGTTCATGTAAGTACGTGCATGTGTTTGGGGGTATGTGTACATGTATGTGCCCACGCATGTGGAGATTGGAGGGTGGCACTGAGTGACTTCTTGGATTGATCCCTACCTTACCCTTGGAGACAGGGGCTGTCCCTGAACCTGGCACTTATCCATTTGGCTTGGTGGCTTACCAAGAGAGTCCCCCAAATCCCCCTGCCTCCACTCTCCCAGTGCTGGGCTATAGACATGCACGGTGCTAGCTTTTCATGCATGCTAGGGATCCAGATGCAGACAGTCAGGGTTATGCAGCTGGTGGTTTACCATTTTTCCCAGACCCAGAAACTCAATTTTTACAAGCAATTTTAAGTTCACAGAAGAATGAACACATGTATAGAGTCCCTGGCCCCAAAGATACAGAGTCCCTACTGTCAAACTCCTGAGCAAGAATGGCCAGTTATTTAAATCTGCAAGTTCAGATTGATCCCCATTGTCACCTACAACCCAGAGTTTACCTTAGACCTCACTCTGGGAATTGTATTCTCAAGGGCTTTGACAACTGAGTAGTGTCATGGATCCACCATTGCATCATACAGAATGCTTTCCCCATCCTGGAAATCCTCCCCACTCCACCATGAACCCCTGTATTCCCCCAGCCCCTGGAATCCACGGATCTTTTTACTATTTTCAAACTTCTGCCTTTTCCAGAGTATTATGTAGTTGCATGTAGGCCCTTGCAGAGCATCCTCATCACTGGGACAGAAATCAGGTGAAACAATTTAAAGTATAAGGGTTGTTTCGGTCTGTGACTTCAAGGAAGGCATGGTGGTAGTGGTTCCGTGGAAGTGAGAGTCCCCCTTACACACACACACACACACACACACACACACACACACACACACTTATGCATACACTCACATACACACACATACATACACACACACGTACACATATACATACACAAACACACACATACATACATACATACACACACACTTATACATACACTCACATACACACACATACATACACACACACTCACACACACATACACATATACATACACAAATACACACATGCACACAAAGGTAGTATATGCCAGTGGCTTGTTATAAATAAAATGGCTAACAACCAGGAGGCAGAAAGCTCAGCTGGAGCCCAGTCAGGCTATGATTGTTCAGGACACAACCTAAGACTGTGATGCCAACCTGGGACCAAGTGTTCAAGCCCATGGATTTAAGGGGACCTCTCACACTCCAATCATGATGCTCCTTCCACTTAGAAATATGCATTTAGGGTCCTTCATGGTCTTTCACGGCTTGATGGTTCATATCTTGTAAGCACTGAATAATATTCCACTGCCTGGATGGACCACAATTTATTTATCCATCATCCACTGAAGGCCATCTTTGTTACGTTCAAGTTCAGGCACTAAAGAGTGTTTTACTTCTGTAAAACGTTGCTGCAAGCCAGGCATTGAGGTACACGCCTTTGATGTCAACATTTGAGTTGCAGAGGCAGGCAGATCTCTGTGACTTCAAGGCCAGCCTGGTCTACACAGGGAGTTCCAGGACAGCCAGAGCTATGTAGAGAAACCCCGTCTCAAAACAAAACAAAACAAAAATTGTGAGTACCTCTTTTTTGTGTAAATATCAACTTCCTGCTGCCTCGGGTAAGTACAAGAAATATGACCACCAAATCATGCAGTAAGAGTATGTTTAGAGTATCTTCCAAAGCATCAGCATCACCCACATCCTCGCCAGCAGTAAAGATGAGAAGTGACTGAATGAAGATCGTGTGGCCATTAGTTGCTATAGCAAGAACCGCATGCAAAGCGTCTGTCTCCATACTTCGGTAGCTGCTGCTTGACGACATTCACGCCCTCCAAAACATTCCCGCTTACCTTGAGTTGAGAGTTAAGTCCTGGTTGCAGCTCACCCAGCTTCCTCTCTTGCCGTCTCTTCTAGTTCCCATTCTGCTGCGGTGATAAGCACCATGACCAAAAGGAACCCAGGGGGAAGACAGGGTGTCCTTTGGATTACAGGTGACAGTGCATCGTTGAGGGAAGCCGAGGCAGGAACTGAAGCAGAGAGCACGGAGGAACACCGTTTACTGACTCGCTTGGGCCTCACACTCAGCTTTCTTACACTTCCCAGGACCACCTGGCCGGGGGTAACAGTACCTGCAGTGGGCTGGGTCCTGCTGCATCAGTAATTAAGAAAATGCCAAACAGACATGCCCACAGGCCAAGCTGCTGGAGGCAATCCTCAGCTGAGGCTCTCTCTTCCCAGGTGGGTCAAGTTGACAATTACTACTAGTCAGTGGACTTGTAATTACTAATACCAGTTGTCAACTTGACACACGAAGACATAGTCCAACTTGGGGGAAAAAAAAATCACACAGTCTTTAAAAAATTTCAACCCTTGAAAAATGCAAGTTCTCTCTGAAAATCCCAAGTCTCTTAACTGTGGGTGTCTTTAAAATTCCAAAGAAGTTCCATGCTTTCTTATTCAAAGAGGGAAGAACCAGGGTACAGTTACAATCAGATCAAAACAAAACAAAACCTCAACCATGGCCCAGGCGGTGGTGGTGCACACCTTTAATCCCAGCACTCGGGAGGCAGAGCCAGGCGGATCTCTGTGAGTTCGAGGTCAGCCTGGTCTACAGAGTGAGATCCAGGACAGACACCAAAACTACACAGAGAAACCCTGTCTCAAAAACAAAACAAAAAAACCACCATGTAAACAGCACCCACTGAACCTCCGTGGGTATGCTGCAGAAGCTCTTGGCCTGTGGCCTGACCCTCACTGGCCTGTGTCCAGGTGTTCAAGCTTTACTGTAACCAGGGGCATCCTGAAGGCCCTGGTCCTCTTCAGAGCAGCCCCAGGCAGCCCCAGACTCTGGGGATTCATTAGGACCAGGTCAGTCAGGGACTGCAGGAGAAAAGGACAAACTCTCCGGCTCTCCTTTCTCCCTTCCTCCTCCCTCTGCCATTTTTCCTCCTTCCCCCTTCCTCACTCCCTCTCTCCTCCCTTCTTCCTTCCTGTCTTCTCTCCTTCCTTTTTCCCTTTCCCCCTTTTGGATGTGGAATTCAGATAGGCCATTTTTGAGCGAATAATTTGGTAGTATTTGGCACAGTCATAAAGTTGTGCAAATGTCACCTCTGTCTAGTTCCATAAGCTTTCACCATCCCTGGAGAAATGCTCACAGCTATGACAGTTTTCCTTTCCTTACCCCTGCCCAGGCCCTCGTAACTCTATCTCTTTGAGTTTACCTATTCTCATGATACATTAAGTAGCATCTTACAATATGTGCCCTTTTATGTCTGGATCCAAGCCTTTTCCTTGGATCCCTAAGGAAGGAAAAAGATCAGGAACCTCTTTACCCTTGTCCTCCTCCCTGTCTCCTGCTCACAGTAAAGTGGCCTGGATCATATAGCCATGTTATTTCCCATTTCTTCTCATCTCTGGTATAATACTTTAAAAGTCCATAGAAGCCGGGCGGTGGTGGCGCACGCCTTTAATCCCAGCACTCGGGAGGCAGAGGTAGGCGGATCTCTGTGAGTTTGAGGCCAGCCTGGGCTACAGAGTGAGTTCCAGGAAAGGCACAAAGCTACACAGAGAAACCCTGTCTCGAAAAAAACCAAAAAAATAAATAAATAAATAAATAAATAAATAAATAAATAAATAAATAAAAAATAAATAAAAGTCCATAGATTCAGTCAACAAACTGTTCATGACAGATGGGGTTATTGACACAAGCCTTTAATCACAGCAGTTTTGTAGGCTGAAGCAGGAGGAGCTCACATTAAAGGCCAGCCTGGGCTACAGATCAAGTTCAAGGCCACTGTAGGCGTTTTAGTGAGACCCTGTCTCAAAATAAAAAGTAAATAGAGAGGCTGGGGATATATAGCTCAGGGGTAAAGCACTAGCCTAGCAGATGTGAGGCTGTAGGTTCAGTCCCCAGTATGGGGACCAGGGAGCTCTCTGGCTAGTGCAAGTAAGAACCAGTCAACAGCCCTTAAAACTGTATTAAAGCAATGTGGGAGGTGGGGGGCTGGAGGAAAGCCAGATGTCTTACTGGGGATCCAAATAGTCAGGGAAAGATCAGGGCTAGCTTATCTACCTGTCACCTCAGCACTCAGCTCTCAGCACAGTTCCTGACACCTATTATGGGGAAGAATGGATGGGCCGGCCTTCCAACAGTTCATCTTCCAGCTAAAGGCTGGAGGGTAAAGAATGGTCTATCCTGGGAAGTGGGGACACCACACCTAGAGACCTGTGAGAAAAAGTTTCAGCCCCTTGTTAGACCAAGGGATGGTTTAGCCTAGATAAAGATGGGAGGAGGCTGAGGGGAGAAGATGGGACCTGGTTGGGCAGGACCTTGGAAACTACACAAGGAACCCCTGAAGGCTTCAAGATCTGCACTGTGGACATGCATCTTCCCATCCAGACTGGAGATTACGGTGGCCTCCGAGGGACCAGGCAGACTGAGGAGCTGACTCTGTCCCTGCCCTCTTGGGGCTGATGTTTCCACAGGGAGTAGAGGGTCTTAGTACTCCCTAAGAATAATTATGCCAATCATCACCAAGTGTGCCTTCAGTTCAATGGACACCAGGGCCCAGGAAATCCTTCCAGGGAGTGAAATCTGGGCAGTGAGGGAGAACTGGTGGATTAAAAGAGAATTCACAACTGTGGGGGGCTCAGCCCTAATTGGTACATCTACAACCAAATCCTTACACCTAACACTCAGGAAACATTGAGACAGAAGAGGTGGAAACATTGTAAGAGCAAGAGGACCATGGTACCTGCTGCTGAACAGTGTCTCCTACATATGACGGGGATGCTACACCATGAAATTTCAGCAACATGGTTGGCAAACAACATCACCAGTAGATGTGCCGATGTGGGTGGGGGAAATTCCTAAGCCCCCACCCCTGAGATGAAGAGTTACAGATAATCAATGTATACAGAGAGGGAGAATCAATCCTTTTCTAGGGATAACCCTGATAGGTCATCCAAGTCCCAATGGCCAGCCCTACACACACATACATATTAGCAACATGACATGGGTTCCCAGAACCCAGAGCCCAGAGCCCAGCAAGCATGGTGTCCCAGCTGTAATTCCAGAGTGTGAGCCAGAAACAGGGACTCCTGTTTCTAGGAAGCTAGTTAGCCTGACTAGCTAGGCTCATTGAGAGACTCTGCCTCAGTATAGAAAGTGAGAAGCAATTCAGGATGACACTTGCCACCAACTTCAAGTCGCCACACGCATGTGCAAACACACATGCTCAAAGCTATGCACACCATACACACATACCCACTAGAAAAAAGTTTGTTTAAAAAGGAAAGCTGGGTGTGATGGTGTGCTGTGGGATGTTCTGTATGTCAAATGTGTTGCTCTGATTGGTTAATAAATAAAACACTGATTGGCCAGTAGCCAGGCAGGAAGTATAGGCGGGACAAGCAGAGAAGAGAATTCTGGGAAGTGGAAGGCTGAGGCAGAGAGACACTGCCAGCCGCCACCGTGACAAGGAAGATGTAAGGTACCGGTAAGCCACGAGTCACATGGCAAAGTATAGATTAATAGAAATGGGTTAATTTAAGATATAAGAACAGTTAACAAGAAGCCTGAGCCATTAGGCCAAACAGTTTAAATAATATAAGCGTCTGTGTGTTTATTTTATAAGTGGGCTGTTGGACTGCTGGGGCTTGGTGGGACATGGAGAGAAGCTCTCCAGCTACAATGGTCCACATTTTTTTTTTTTTTTTTTTTTTTTGGTTTTTCAAGACAGGGTTTCTCTGTGTAGCTTTGCGCCTTTCCTGGAATTCACTTTGGAGACCAGGCTGGCCTCGATCTCACAGAGATCCGCCTGGCTCTGCCTCCCGAGTGCTGGGATTAAAGGCGTGCACCACCACCGCCCGGCTTTACTTTTTTTTTTTTTTTTTTTTTTTTGGAATGGTCCACATTTTTAATCCCAGCACTTGGGATACTGAGGCAGGAGGATCTCAAGAGGATCACAAGTTTGAGGGTATCCTGTGCTACATAGCACAACTGTGTCAATAAATGATGGTGATGATGGTGATGATGATGATGATGATGATGAAGACAGGCAAAGAGGTTTCCAGATCACACTCTAGTATTTATGAAAGTGCTAAGCAGAACTCTGCTGAAGGAACTGAAAAAGTCCAGTGTGGCCATTGTGAAAAGCATGTGAGGCCAGGACTTGGATCAGCTGAACCTAGTGAGACCTGAAGGGGGTGGGGGTGGGGGGGCAGGATGGACAGACAGACCCTCTTACACATTCTGGACTTACCCTCAGCAAAATAGGAAGTCCTTCATTATGTAAACAGGATCCTGTTTTGACAAATAGGATTAACTACATTTCTCTTTTGGATTCAGAACATGTAACCTTCCGCCTGGTCAGTTCAAACATTCACGTGTTTGAGAAACAGAAAAAAAAGATACCTAGCATTTTACTAAACCATTTGACTGATCCTAAACGTTTATCCTTATACCCACAGATACATGTAGCACTTACGCCTCATCAGAGAAACTGCTCGTTGCAACAGATGGAGAGAGACCACCACAGAAAGCCACAACTGGTCCAAATGCAGAGGATAAGCGACCCCGACTGATATACCTATAACCCAGCTCCTGCACCTAAGGCTTGAGAAACACCATGGAGAGCTGAGGACCAGGAAATCTTCCGTGAGACTGTATCTCCTCGAAATGACCGAGAAGCTTCACCCATGATACCTCCACGATATGGATGCCTAGAAAGGACCTGAGGAAGTATACCACCAACAGACACCCCAACAAGAAAGGGGTCAATCTATAGGCCCCACCCATGGACAAAGAACTACAGGCAGCCAAGGAATGCTGAGGAGAAAGAAGGTGTTCTCCAGAGATGGGACCCCTAATTGGTTATCCAATACCAAGTGGCCAGCCCTGAAGGTACAATCATACAAGAAACAGTAAACAGACTGAGCAGGTTATCTTAGGTGTGCGTGTGTGGGTGCGTGCGTGTGTGTATGTGACAACAATTAGAGAAAAAGAGGTCATGATTTCTAGAGGGAGAGGGGATGGGAGGTGGGCACATTGGGAGGATTAGAAGGAGGAAAGGGAAAATGAAAAATGATATACATATATTTGATTTTTTTTTTTTCGAGACAGGGTTTCTCTGTGTAGCTTTGCGCCTTTCCTGGATCTCACTCTGTAGACCAGGCTGGCCTTGAACTCACAAAGATCCACCTGCCTCTGCCTCCCGAGTGCTGGGATTAAAGGCATGCGCCACCACTGCCCGGCTATATTTGAATTTTTAATTTTATTTTTAAAAATTTAACTTTAACAAAGGGAGGGGGAGCTAAGAGCAAACAAGTCTTGAGGGGACAAACCTACCAAGAGCAAAATAGCTTGAGGGGTGTGTGTGTGTGTGTGTGTGTATGCGTGTGTGTATGTCTGTGTATGTGTGTGTGTGTGTGTGTGTGTGTGTGTATGCATGTGTGTGTGTGTGTATGCGTGTGTGTATGTCTGTGTATGTGTGTGTGTGTGTGTGTGTATGCGTGTGTGTGTGTGTATGTCTGTATGTGTGTGTATGCATGTGTGTGTATGTATGTATGTGTGTGTATGCATGTGTGTATGTCTGTGTGTGTGTGTGTATATATATGTGTGTGTATGTGTGTGTATATATGTGTATGCGTGTGTGTATGTGTGTATATGTATGTGTGTATGTGTATGTCTGTGTGTATGTATGTGTGTGTATGCGTGTATGTCTGTGTGTGTATGCGTGTGTGTGTATGTGTGTGTGTGTACGTGTGTGTATGCGTGTGTGTATGTCTGTGTGTGTGTGTCTGTGTGTGTGTGTACAAGCACTGATATGCCGCGTATGCATACGGAGGTCAGAGGACAGCTCTCAGAAATGAATGAGGTCCAGCCTAACCAACTTGCAGGGTCAAGGGTTCGGACCCAGGTCATCGGGCCTCTATTGACTGAGCCCTTTTGCCAGACTTGTAAAATCTTTTCAGGTGTGTGTTGGGTTTCTTTGGAATTTTTGTTTGCGTGCAAACCGTATATCATACCGTCAGTTTTTGCATCAATAAAACTACGGATCTGTAATCCTCCATTGAAAACACACACACACACACACACACACACACACACACACACACACAGAGGAAACCCCCTGACCTTTGGTCCAAAGGATGCTGGGAGGAGACAGCACAGAAACAAGGAGGAGGTCAGATGTACTCCATCACTGGTCATCTTCCAGGTGAGTCCCAAACATCCAAGGTTCATTAGACAGAGGGATGGACAATGTTTCCGGGGCCCCGGGAGGAGCCGTCCAGAGATGCGCATTCCAAAGTCTATCCTAGATCTCTAGCTGTGGTATTTACAAGAGAAAGCGACCATGGCAGATAGAGTCAAAGCTTGTTTTGCCTTTGTGCCGGCTGGTTTTCTGTCAACTCCACACAAGCTAGAGTCATCAGAGAGGAGGGAGCCTCAGTGGAGATAATGCCCCCCTCAGATCGGGCTGTTGGCCAGCCTGCGGGGCATTTTCTTAATGATTGATGTGTGAAGGCCCAGCCCATTGCGGGTGGGGCCATCCCTGGGCTGGTGGTCCTGGGTTCTATAAGAAAGCAGGTTGAACAAACCAGAAGGAACAAGCCACTGAGCAGCACTCCTCCATGGCCTCTGTGTCAGCTCCTGCCCTGCTTGAGTTCCTGTCCTGACTTCCTTCAATGATGAAGCATAAGCCAAATGAACGCTTTCCTCCCCAAGTTGCTTTGGTCATGGTGTTTCATCACAGCAATAGCAACCCTGACTAGAACGGCCTTTTTAAGAACTGCGTATTGGAGGAACTTCAAAAATTAAGAGAGCAGTGACTGTGACCTGCCATAGACTTAACCCACAGTGGGATGTAGACCCTGAACACCCTGACGTCCCCAGGGAAGCCACTCACCAATGCCAACTTCAGGGGAGGCAAGGAGGACAGGGGGACCAGGAAGATTCTCCCAGAAGGAAAAGCCCAGAGACACAGCCAAATGAACCGGAGTTCCTTCTGAGAAGGAAGACTTTCTGTCTTCAACCTGAGGCTCTAGATTAGAGAATAAAACCTTATATGGTCAAGTGTCTGCTTCTTTGGATTCTGCGTCGGGCACCGCTGTATCTAATCCTAGCGATGACCCTCCACGACAGGCTTTGAGCAAGAGCCTCACATCGGTAGTTTACACTGGAGGTCCTGGAACTTGTCGGCCCAGGAAACAGACCATAGGGCCCCAGAGTCAGTTTGTGACTGGGCTGTGCAGTGAGGACTGGGCTGTGCAGTGAGGACCGGGCTGTGCAGCGGGGACCGGGCTGTGCAGCGGGGGCCGGGCTGTGCAGCGGGGACTTGGAGAAGGCTCTTGTTGCACAGACAGAGATGACAGGGCTCCTGCTGGGAAGGTGGCAATAGACAAGACATCTCTACGTGAAGCAGACTCGGTGTGGTGTTGGGATGCATTGACATGGGGACTGAGGGTGTAGTAGAAGTCCAAGGCTTGGAAGAAGGAAGCTAGAGAGAAGCGCATATCACAGGCACAGCTGAGACAACTCGCCGCCGTGTCCTGCTTAAGAGCACTTAGGGTCAGATGCTAGTCTATCGCATTTCATCACAAGAAAGTCCAGTGTCTGGCAAGGGAGGCAGAAGTTAGACTCGAGTGGGTGGTGAGGAGTGGGTGGTAAGGAAGTAGGCATCAAAGGGGAGATTAACTCTTAAGACTTGGCGGTGAGCCTGAACGCGGGCATGTTCTAGTTGGTGCTGGGGAGGGCTCTGTCATCTTAAAGATGGGGTCACACTTGATCCTCTCGGCTCCTGGTGGGAAAGGGCCTTTGGAAAACCGGAGTCCAATCCAAGAACAAGGAAAGGAAACTCACCCCGAGAGGGTCCCAGCTCTGACAAAAGAGTGAGGCTTAGGGACCAGGAGGGAGAGGAGCCGACGGGTTTGTGAAGTCAGTGAGGGGAAATTGAAGAGATCCCCTGCTTTCCTGCGAAGTGGGAAATGACCTCATCTGTAGAGAGTGAGGAGGTTGGGGACAGTTTGAGAAGGGAGGAGAGAGCACTGAGTAGCCCTTCTGAGGAACCAGAACAGACCTGGCCAGGAAAGCACCCATGGTGAGGTCCAGGGTGGCCTGGAAGTGAGCGGAGCTGTGGGGTCCCACACTTTTCCCTGGAAGGAAGCTCCTCATCTTAGGCTTCCCGGCTGCCTTTGCGCCTCATGGTCTAGGGGCCTCTGCCAATCCCCGAGCGCCTCAAATGAATGCGTCTAAAACCAAACTTGGGACCCGGGTCTCCTTCCCACTCCGATTCCTCCCAGTTTCTCTTCCTGGAACTGGGGGGTCTGGGATTCAGCCTCCCCAGGAGCACATTGCCGCCCAACCCCATGGCTCCGACTCGAGGCTGTTCATTTCCCAGCTGTCCTACATTTGGGGTCCCTTAGTCTTCTAAGGATGACTGCTGCTGCTTCACCTCCTCTGGCCCAGTTTGGATCTGTTGCTGTGATAACTGCCATGACCAAAAGCCACTTGGGAAGGGAACAGGGGTTGTTTGACTTACACTTCCATCTCACAGTCCACCACTGAGGAACGCCAAGGCAGGAACTGAGGCAGAGACCACGGATGAAGACATCTTACTGGCTGCCTCTCCCTTGCTTGCTCAGCTTGCTTTCTTTTATAACCTAGGACCACCTGGCTAGGTGTGGTACCACCCACAGGGAGTTCAGCCCTCCCCCTCCGCCAATCCCCTTCATACACCCCCTCCCCGACCCGTGCATCAATCAGAAATCAAGAAAATGGCACACAGGCATGCCTCTAGGCCAGGCTGATGGGGCAGTTCTTTAATTGAGGCACCCTCTTCCCAGGTGACTCTAGTTGGTGTCAAATTGACAAAAATCCTAACCAGCCCACCCACTTCCAGTTAGCTGCCACCTTCAAAGCTAAATACCTAGAAATTAACTCTTAATTTCCACTTACTTTGGGGATTTCAGTTTAAATACCACTGGTCCTGGGATGTGACCCCCCTCTCCCTTCCCCCCCAGATTGGGGAAAGTCCCCAGTGGTACCTGCACCCATAGCACCGTATGCCTCTTCTCTTTTTCAGTGAGCTGGTCCTTTCTTGTACCCCTACCCCAAGAAGGCAGAGGCCGAGGTGGGGATACTAGGACCTCCTGATCTAGCCGACTTTCTTGGCACAGAGACTGTGTGACACAGACAGACACTCCCCGCATGACAGACGCCTGCCATTCAAAGCCCTTAAGAACACAGCTTAGAACGCTCTATCTTCCGTTAAATGGGCACCCGCTCTCCACATCCAGGCACCCTGGCCTTTTCCCCCCATGTCTTTTGCTCAGCCGTTTCTGGTTTGTGAGGCTGGCTGCGAGGCACGCTTGCTCTCTGCTCCACCTACCAGTGATTGTCCCGTTTACCTTTGTCCCAGCCCTGTCCTCCCTGGTGTCTTCTCTGTACCCTCCCCCACCCGCCACGGGTCATGTTCCACGTCCCACTGTAACTTCCTTGAGGGCAACTTGTAGTTTTCCTGTGAAAACACTGAACTACAAAACAGAGACACTTTGTAGAACATGTGTCCAAATAGTGTCTTTATCCAGCTGTGTCTCAAAGTGTCCACTTTGTGGTATTTGGGGAGGCACGTAGTAAGGACACAAGAATACTTCTGAATGAATGGGAGAACTTTTTCCCCCTTAGACCTGTCAGAACAAGAGGCGTACCCTCTTGCTGGCATATTGATCTTTAAAACGCGGTCCTCTTAGGTGTACACGAAGAAGTCCTGTTTTTATGAACGAACAACAACTGTGGTTACGGGTTTGTTCCATCTTTATTTGGGAGACGAATGCTTGCTTTGTGCACTGGATGAAGGTAGTGATTGTGTTTGCCAGAGTGTTAGACGGGGCAATGCGTAAGGGCAAAGGAATTCCTCCCGGAGCTGGCGTTTTCCAGCACACTCAGCAACATGTGTCTCCTGGGCTGAATGAGACCGTGTATGTGAAGGCATATGGAAAGGTACGAGGCCAAAGGCAGGGGGGTGCTGTGTCTATAAATAATAAACCAATAGTTATTTTAGTTTATTTGCAACATGCTGGGTTTTTTCCCCCCAGTGTGGAAAATGGAATTGTTGGGATCCTCAGAAATGTTACCTAAAAATAAACCACAGAGACAGACAGCAGGCTGGTGGTTGCCAGAGACAGGGGACAGGAGGTGACTTCTTAATGAACCAGGTTTCTTTCACGGTGATGAGGATGTTGGAACAAGATAAGGGCAGTGGTTGCCTGTGGTGTAGAGGCACAAATACCATGGAACTGTTCACTTTGAAATGGGTAGTTTTACGTTAAATGAGTTGAAAGTTAATAATAATAATAATAATAATAATAATAATAATAATAATAATAAAAGGTACTTAGCATCTAATAACACATTCCAAATAGACAAGGCTGGGCTATTCCAGGGGCGCACAGGATCTACAGTTCCCACTGTGATTTGGACTCTTCTGTTGTACAGGGGATGGAAGCCTTGTGTGCACAGGATCATGCCCTCCTGATGTTCACGAGAGTGAACACTATTGTTGGCCAGCGTGGCTTAGTTACCTCCTCTGGCTTCCACAAGGACTTAGGTCTTCTTGTTCTAGAGGTGGGAGCCTGAAGCATTTCCCCCTTCACGTGAGTAGAATTTTCCAGAGACAAGAACTCACAGACCGTGATAAGCTTCACTGTGGCCTCTGTCCACCAAGGCCCTTCACCCTGCCTACCAGGCAGCCACAGCAATTTCTCAAGCCTCTAGGCAGGTCTGATGACAAAGAAGGCTGAGCAGATGAGTATTAGCAGCTCATTACTCCTAGTGACACGGCCCCTTGTCTCACCAGGAAGGGACAGAACTGTCTGCAAAGGCAAGGGCAGATTCAAGAGCCGCGACTTGGACCATGTGCACAGCCCAGAGGCTCTCAGTTCTCTTGTGTAGCAGGACTGTCCATGTGGGTTCTGGTGGGGCCCCATGAGCGGCAGGGATGGAGCTATCCACAGACACATATCCTATCCACTCATTAAACACATACAGCCTCACGGAAAAACACACCCTTCAATTCAGACATGGCGGTTCAGCCCAGGGCCCAATGGCTGTACTGTAATCAAGCTGCATCAGTCAACTTTATAACCAAAGTCTGTGGGATTTAACGACTTGATTTCTTCCTGATGCTAGCTAGCACTTCCTTTCCAAAGGCCTTCGTGTTTGTGGTCTCATGGCTCAGAGCGCTGGAAATCTCCAGGAGATAGATTACTCCTTATACACTGGAGAGCTACTTAATAAAGAAAGCCTAGAAACAAAGCTGTAGTCACCAGTGGAGCTCCATGTCTAGCACAAAGGATAGTCTCTTGACCCCTTTGCCAAGGAATCCTTTCTGAGGATGGCCCCTGCTGAACCCCTTGGAAGTCTAAATGCTGTCTACCTCTCATGTTAAAAGTCTGTGTTGAAAACAGAATAAGAGAGTCAAGTTATGGGAATGGTTTGGACCAGGTCAATGGAGACTTACATAAGGTGACTCCCAAACTCCCTTAGTACATGCTCTTAGATTTGAGAACCCAGTGGGGCCACCCCGGTTGCTGGTTTCTTTCTTTCTTTTTTCCAATAAAAGCCTGAATGCCTGTCTGGATGTTAAAACATTAATAGCTGTACAAAGAAGCATAAGACTCCATCTAATAAGTGCCTGTCAATCATCAACTTCTCTAATTGCCATATGGGTAAGGAGGTGGGGATTGTGACGTGTCACTGGAAGATGGAGAATGTATGGCGGTACCCAGGCATGAGAGGCAAGCTCCGAAACATCATCACAACGTGCCTCTCTGTGGACAGTGTCATCCTCAGAGCCCAGAGAACCCTGGGCAGCTGTTCCCTTCATATCTGCCCCACAAGGAAGCATGAGTCACTCAAGAAAGTACAGTATCATTCAAACAGCCCGGGCTCTATCTGAATTTGTTTCCCTGCCCGTCCAAGCAGAAGAGATCACACTGAGGCCCAGTAGTGAGACTTCCTGGCCGCCTTATTCCAGCCTCTACACCACGGGCCCACTGCGAAGGAAGTGGTGGGCTAATGTTACCTTGTCTAAACCCTCCCATGTAGGTATCTCTTCCCTACTGTCATTGCTCCACTGCCTCCACAGGAAGGAAACTGAGGCTCAGAGAGAGGTTCCACGGCTTCCTCCATCAGTTACTAGACGCAAGCGTAGGATTCAGGGCGCCTCTGACCCCCAGTCCAGATCTCCTGGCTCCTCCAAAGAATGAGGCCGGCATACTGAGATTGTCTGAGGCCCACCAGGGCAAATGGCATCATTTGGGGGGGCTATTTTACTAACAGATCGTAATAAATCCCATTGTCATGTACTGCAGACATTAACTGAGATGGATTTGCCTCTGGGGCCAGAGATGGAGAGGAGGGAACACATCGGAAGATGCTCCGCGGTCACTCGGATTTCCTAGTCTACGGAACAACGAGGCTGTACTGTCACCGCTGAACGCTCCAGACTTGACAACCTGTGACTTCCCAAAGAAGTCTAGAGATGCCACACTCCATGTATTAGCACGTCTTGATTGTTTTCAGGGCTCCTTCCTGCCTTCGATCTGTCTGACCATGACAACCGCAGAGTACATTTAATTGGTCCTTTGACGATTTCTGGGCTTCCAAGAGTCAACCTTTTGCTGGATCACAGGTTGGCAGGCGTTGGCAGCTGGCTGAGAACTGGGCCCTGACACAGGATGGGAAAGGTTGGGGATGAGATCGGAAAGGCAAAGGTGGGAAGGGGCAGGAAGTACTACTCCCCCTGCAGCCCAAGGTTGAGGTGAGCCCCTTCCCCCCACCAACTTCATCCATGAGAAGCCAAGGACATAGAGGAATAGAAGAAAAAGGGAAGTGGCCGGGCAGATGGGGGAAAAAGAAAAGGCAACCACCACAAGCTCTTTGATCTTAATTCATTTTATTCTACAAAATGCTACTCAATGGAAAGTGGGAAAGCGAACAACAACAACAACAGAAACATAAAACAAAAATAAACCCCAGGGGGAAACAAGTTTTAATATGCTCTTTCCTCCATAGCAGCAAGCTTCTCCCAACAAGCTTTTCTTAGTGCAAATACTGTAAGCTTGTGTCACGTACAGTACACAGAACAACACACACCACCAGAGATGGCTTCCGAGCAGGGATACTCCTCAATTTTTAAAACTATACAAAGATTTGTGAGCATATGGTCCTGCCTGAAGAGTCCGACTAGAGAGGCCCTCCCACAGGGCCACTTCATCATGACTTTAAAAACAGGGGACAAAAGGTGCCCAGAAAAAAAATCATTAAAATTCCCCCCACGGAGCCATAAAACCTTGTACAACTCATTTGCCTCCAGGGTCTACAGCGGATTTCACGTCACGTCATTGACTTATCCCAAATACAGGTGCACAAAGCTTGAGTTTCCACTATATACCAAAATACGATATATACACCTCCCACTGCCAAAGAAACCCTGATACCTAGTCTTTATACAAAGTTGAGTATTTTCTCCCTCAAAATCAAGTAACCACGAAGTAAAATAAATGGAATTTTTTTTTTTTTTAATCATACAGAGAAAGTTAAGTTTTGAGAGACAGGGCCAGGGTCTTTCATTGTGTTTTCTTACAATGTTAAGAATCCTTAGCAGCCACTGTCCCCAGAGGAATGACAATCAGTCTTTATAAACAGAACCTTTTAATACAGTTTATACAGCACAAGTCCACAAGTCACTTTAGAAACGGACAAACAAAATAAAGCATCATTATCCTAAGTTAGAAAAAAGGAGGGGGGCGGGGGGGGGGCAGAGAGGGAGGGGAGGGTACTTTAATGCTATCGGTTTCTATTCAGGCTTGGAACACACACAGAAGATGTAAACATTTAAAATAAATAATAAAATAAATGTCGATTTCTTCTCCCCTTTCCCTTCCCAAACCCTCTGTCAAAGTTTGACCCAGCTCCTCCCGAGTGGGTTGCCAGCACTGGATCGTTACCAATGTGTGGTGAGGCGTGGCCAGGCCCAAATCACCAGAAGCGTGAGAAGACACCACTTAGCAGTGGGACGATTGGTTTCCTTCTTAAAAAAAAAAAAGCGGCAGGAGGATAGAAGCGCACACTCACATGCGTGGGGACACGAATGCACACACACACACACACACACACACACACACACACACTCACACGCCCCTGTCAATAAATAGTGAGATGCTAGCTTGAAGATGAATGTCAAGATGACCCAAGCAGAATGTGGCGAGCACCCCCCCACACTTACTTACGTTTAAAAAAAGAGTAAGTCATACACCCTACACATCCTATTGGTCCACAAACTTTATGAGAACTCAGGTTGCCCCTTCAGTCACCCGAGAAGCACAAGCCAAGCCAGGGTAGTCTGGTGGGGGGGGGGGAGCCTGGGGTGGACAGACGGGTGCCAGGGGGTGAATCTTGGAGAACCACCAGACTAAAGGCACTCCCACCTGGGGTCTTTGAAGAAAGCCCTCTCGTCTCCAAGTGTTTTTTGTTTGTTTGTTTGTTTAGCCATTACTTGGGACCTTCTAGAAGGGGATGACTTAGTTCCATCTTAAAAGAGGATAAATATAAAAGTGCCTCGTAGTGCCTGGGCACACAGTAGGTGCTTATTCCTTTCCTCCCTAAAGAGGCCACAGGACACCAATATCTGCTCGGGGAAGTTAGTCCCTGTGAAAAGATACGTGGTGACCTCTCCAGGGACACGCTTGCTCTCTCAGGAAAATGGGGAGAAACGAATCCAGATGCTTCACGTGGCCTCTCCCTCTTTCACACTTGGGAGTCAAGCGGAGGCAGACTTGGGTTCTCTCTCCCCAAAGCCCGAGGAAGCGCCAGGTTTGCTTATGGTTAGCTCCGAAATGCTCCCACGACTGGCCACCATGGGCACACGCGTCCTGTGACGGCAGCAATCTGACCTCCGAAAGGCTGCTTGGTATTAGCTCCCCTCACCTGGGCTCCGCTCTTTCCCGTGCCACAGCGGTCCCTAGATAGCCAGACAGAGGGAGGACGGCTCTCCCAGAGGTTGGGGTGCCATGAGGACTGTGCTTCGTGCTAGCTGATTGGGGAGTGTCTGCCCTATGCCAACCTAGAGCTGCTCACAGTGCCAGCCCAAGTCCACACCAGCTGAGGGCACACATGAGATCTGACACCTTGCCTGAGCACAAAGCACCCCACCCCACCCCAACCCACCCCCGCGTGCCACCCCCCACTGCAGCTACTCCCTGAACTGGAGGCAGGACAGCAAGCCAGGCTCCTGACGCTGGAGCATAGGCAGATAGATGTGTGAGTGACATGTATGTGAGTGACATGTAAGTGACAATCCAGAAGGAAGCAAACCGAGGTTACTCCCACCGTTTAGGTATGGATAATCAGCTTCCCCCCTACCAAGAAATCTTTGTCTTTTGGAAAAGCCATGGAGTCTTGTGGGACGAGGCAAGCAGGTCAGAAGGGAAAGTGGCCTCAGAGGCTTCTGAGGCCCAGGTTAGCTGGCTGTGCCTTCTAGCACTGATGCTGATACAGCCTGAAATCTGAACTGAGAGACAGACTTGGGGGGGGGGGGTTCTCAGGAGTGTCCAACTGGGGCACCAAGTCACAGGCCTGTGACCTGTGTCGGGATCCATACTATGGAGAGTAGGGCAGAAAAAGGGCTTTGGAAATACAGAGAACAAAAAAGCAGCTTCGTTTCAGAAACACCCATGAGCACAACAAGGGAGAGAGCTCCCACTTGGCTTGAGATGATAAATGCTTCTCAACTGAGATCACCCCCGGGTATTTACCCAACTCCTGCTACTCTTGGCTGTCTTCTGTTTCTAGGAGGACTCTGAGGCCAGGAAGCCACCTCCCAGAGGCTCTGGGAGACCAGAATGGCAGAGTTAGAGCCAGGGCACACGGGAAAGAGCATATTGAAATTATTCTGAACAAAAATCCTCTCTCCTTTCATCTCCCTCTCCACCTAGCCAACGCCTGCCCCCCCGGTCACTTTCAGGTCTAATGGACCATGCAGGCTTCTCACATGGCTCCTGGATCCTGTGTACTCTGCATGCATGTAAGTGGGTCATGGGATTAAATCATGGCCGGCCCATGTGAACTTGGGTTGAGAAAGGCATAGGTCTGTGAGGTTGTCCCTTCCCTGTCAAAACTCAGATTTCCACCACCAGCCATGATTTCAAATAACATGCTTTTAGACAGGATCTTTAGAGTGGACACACTAGGTCGGAGCATTAGCACTAGAGACCGGTTCTGAGCAGACTCCACTTCCCAGACCTGTGTTAACATGCAGCAGGGAGGAAGGGCTGAGATGTGGGGGCAGGAGTGTGCTCTTGCTGGAGGCCAGGACACCCATGAGAAGCACAGTTCTTCCAACAGTGGGAAGGGACACATACTAGCTTTGATAGGAAAGGCATAGACACCCCAAGCCCAGCAAGACTGGCTCAGACCAGTGACTCCCGACTGACCTGCTGGGTCAGGAGGTCACTCTGGAGTGGGCCACAGGAGGATCAAAGGAAAAGCATTCATCCATCAATGGGAGAGACCACTGAGAGCAGAGCTGGGGAGGTGGGGGGCTCCTACACCTCACTGATAGGAGAGTAGCCAGGGAAGGCTAGGTACCAGGGCTGCTGCTGAGGCCAAAATCATTCCTACCACAGCCCCAGACATCTCCCCAGCTCTTCCACCTGAGGTTTGAAGAGAAACCATTAGGTCAAACTCGGGGGAGGGTCCAGGCCCACACTCTAAGAGTGGTGTCACCCTGAGAGATGGGGAAGGGCAGAACCCAGCGGGGCTTTGGAGTGATGTGCGGTTCCTGGGAAGGGGTACCTCCCTGGTCTGGGGAGAAGGGGCCAGGGTCAGAATGGCGAGGCAATAATTACAAGAGAAGCTCTGCTCAAGACGTCAGGTGAAGGGAAGCTCACTGGGACAGCCCCGTGGCTTTGTTGGCACTAATCCTGGCTTGGTAATTAGGCGTTTGGCAAACCCAACCCGTGCCCTGGTTGTCGCACTTACACCCTTGTCTTCTGGCCAAGCCGATCCTCCAAGGGATGGACATCTCCAAGGCTGGGGAGGAAAGGTCCTCGGTGCATCCCAGCAGTGATGGCCTCACCTGTCGAACTCAGGGAGGCCGCTGGTGGTCTGTGACGTCCTTAGTGCGCTGGGGTGCGTGGGGAGGGAAGGTTCAATAATATTGCACTTTGACTGTCCCCTTCGGGACACATCCACCCCAGTGGAAGAGTCACCTGCTCCCCCAGCTCCAGAAATAACAGCGCTTTAATATCCGGACCACCCAGATGAAATGTCATGGCAAATCTCATAAAAACCCAGAGGGAGTGAAGCTGGGACTGGGGGAGGCAGGGGACACCAAAAAGGCACTGAGCATGCTTGGTGGGGCAGGAAAGGGACACCATCACTCCAGGGACAACAGAGTCACAAAGGGACAGGAACCATCCGGGCCGGCTCCAGATGCTGCAGAAGCAGGAGAAGATGTCTGAGTCCACCAAACCAAGTTCTCCTCCGGCTTCTCAAGAAAGAGGATTTGCTTGCAAGATGAATGAGGGAAAGGGGGTCCCAGGGCTTCCAAGAGATCAACCAGTGCCTCGCCACTAAGTCCCATCGGGTCCCCAGAGCCAAGGTCCCCCTATTGCCCTCACGGCCCTGGAGCGCTTAAAGGTACTGGTCTCCGGGAAGGGTGACGAGGAGGATGAGGAGGATGAGGATGATGATGATGATGATGATCATGATGACTTCTCCAGAGCTGGCCAGAGGAGCAGAGGGTTACAGGGCCAGCAGTGTGGGGGAGTTCAAGGAGTCTGACGACTGGTCCCCACTGCTACTGCTTCTGCGGTGAGCCTTGGAGCAGGACTCCGAGGGTGAGGCAGGCGATTCCTGCTCCAGCACACTGGGGTAGGTGAAGACAAGGTTTGAGGTGCCTGGAGTAATGGCAGGTGTGGAGGTCACCACGATGGGGGTGTGCAGAGGCTCTTCCCCATAGAAACCACCCCCAGCAATGCTGATGGGCTTGATGACAGAGCGCTGGGTCTTGTCCATCCCTACCACTGAGGAAGAGGAGCTGTCCTCTTCGAGCGGCTCCTGCTTCACCACCACAGCGCCGCCCGTACCACGGATGGGCTGCAGCCCGGAGGTCGGGGGCGATCGGCGCTCCTCGGGGCTGATTTTGCACACAGGGCCATGCGCCACCAACATGAACTCCAGCTTTTCCTTCTCCTTCTGTAGCTCAGCGATCTCTTTCTGCAGACCGGACTTCTCCTCTTCCAGTTCCTCTGTTTCCTATGAGGGGAAAGAAGGGTGTGAGGGACAGAAGCCCACAGGCTGAACTGAGGGACGGTCCCAAACCACACATAGAGAGAGAGAGAGAGAGCGACAGCGTCCTTAGGTGACCTACCACGAGCGTCTCACACACACGGCAGGAGAGCTAACCGGGTGTGAGTCACATGGTGCCTCACGGTCCCTTTTAATTCTGAAGGAGGAAAGTTGGCTTGTGGGGCAGGCGCATTAACATCTGGCGCTGCTGTGATCGAGCACCTACTTCACCGTATTGTGCACTTCCCAGATTATCCCCCTCAGCCCTCCAGAAGCTTCTGAAAGCAGATGTTATCATCAGCCCATTTGGAAGATGAGGAAGCCAAGGTTCTGAAAAGTTGGCTCATCTGCCCAAAGTTATAGAGCTAGCAGAGAGGGTTGGCCAGATGTGAATCCCAGGGCATCGGACTCCAGAGTCAGCATCCTAACCACATTGGACCCTGATGATACCAGTACTACCTTTGGGTCCCCCCAACAGGTTAGAGTGGGGTACTCATAGACAAGGGAACCCTCTGCTCGCTCTTCCTTTACCATTTCAGCCCACTAGTGGACACAGATGCTGAGCTGGACGCTGCGTGTGAGGAGCAGACTCCCGTGTACAAGCCTCTCTAGCCTCGGCACTGGAACGAACAGTGCCTGGCTTGTAACCGACGCTCAGCCGATCCCTGCTGGATCCTCCCTTTCTTACTCCAGTGTCACTAGACCAGAGACACCGAGGGACACATTTAGCTCCACTGTGTGCCCAACAGAGGGGCACCTGACAGCCTGTAAGAGCCCTCGAGGATGCCAAGATCGCCAGTGGCAGCCTCGACTCCTCCCTTCACACAAAGCTCCTCTGGGCTGTAATGGTTGGGGAGAGGAAAGGCATGCGTCAGCAGTCTCCTCCCTACTCTTTCTCTAACACAGATTCCCATTCACAAATGAAGAGATACGGGCAAGAGCTTCATTAAGCACAGTACGGTATTATTCCGGAGTGAAAAAAAAAAAAAAAAAGTTTCCATCTGTCTCAAGGGTCTGATGAACGTCAGAGGCTTCCTGTGGAGGATGTGGCTCAGGGGCCTGGGTAGCTGGGTCAGGACGTGGGGGAGGCGGAGAAGTAGGGTGTGAGGCTTCTGGGAAGACGGGAGGGAAGTAGGGAGGACTCAGAGGAGTAGCTGTGCTGGGCTGGTGGAGAGGGATGCCCTCAGGGAGTCACAGTAAGGCATGGTGGCTCCTTGAAGTAGGAGAGAACAGTTAGCAGTGGAAGGCTCTGCGGAGGGAGCCTCCCGTGGTGGGCTGATCGCTCCCCGGTCTGCCCCATCTGGGAAGGAAGAACTTCTACCCCCAAACCCCATCCCTACTCTTGACACCTCCACAGGCCATGAATACAGGCATCATGGGATCCACCAAGTATATATTCTAGTGAATGTACCCAAAAGTTGGGGCTGAGGCATGAAGGAAACAGCTTAACACAGATTGACTGTACCTGGAAGGATTAAATGGATTCTAAATCTCTCTACTAGTCAGTCACCATGTGAGGACTGCGCACACACAATCTCCCGGCTCATCTCCTCTCTCTGGGAGCACTGTGTCCCAGGGAGTCAGCACGGGCCTGGGACCTCCCCTACCAGATGCTCAGCCCTTCCTTTAGGGCCAGACACAGAAGGGAGTTACGTGACATTGGTCAGGTCAAGTTTAGAAAAGGGAGGGGCAGGATCATACCCCCAACCCCAACCCCCCACCCCCGGCTCCGGGGTCTGGGCAATTAGGGAACATGGGAGAATGACTCAGGAGGACAAGAATGAAGCTCTCAGCTCACCATAGAGGTGGGAAACCTTCCTGCCAAGGAAGGATAGGGGAAAAGCTCCAAGAAAATATAACTCGACTGACACGTGACCTGTCTGCATGAGGATGCTTGCTCCCACCCCACTCAAACCAGGGTGCTTCGGCCAGGCTGAGCCACCTTTGCTGGCCCTGGGCATGGGGGCAACCGGAACCCTGAGAAGGAGCCACAGAGAGGCAGGTATTGATGTACCCGCCCTAGCTCATTGGAACTGTCAACCTTTACCGAGACGCCCCAGTGGGTTGAGGACAGAGTGCCCACAGGTACTGAGTGAGAAAACGCACTGGCCCAGAAAGGTGGTCTGCTCCTCTCTAGACCCACGCAGATGGCAAAGGCCAATTCTTATGCGTTCATTTCTCCATTCTCCCCATTCCCACCCCTCATTTAGCATAATGTTGACCCATGTGCTCAAAAGCAAGAATGCTCTGTCTCTCCTGACTCATCATCTGTATGATCCTTGTGAGGACAGGACTGGAAGGGCAGGAGCCCTGCAGCCCTCGGCCCACCCAGGGTAAGCCCGCCCCCCACACAGCTCCTCACCGCCTGCAGCTTCTCCGTCAGCTCGCGGCGACGGTTCCGACACTTGGCGGCAGCCAGCTTGTTCCTCTCCCTCCGGATTCGACGCTTCTCCTCTTCTTCAGGAGACAGCTGAAGAGACCAAGGTCAAGGGTCATGATCAGAATGGTGGCAATGCTTTGCAGCAATTTTTAAAGAGCTGTATTTTAAGGAATGCAACCTGCCCCTTTTTTAGAGATTGGGGAGGGGAGAAAAGAGATGTGTAGCCAGGCTCATGAGGTCACTGCTGTGTGACTGCCTGGAGGGAGCTTGTTGACGGATCTGCCTTGGAAGGGGACAGACGTTGCATGTTGAAAGGGAGAGCAGACCAAGAGTCTGTAAGGAACTCAATGGCCCTGCACCAGGACAGGATCTGTCAGCTCTGATTCAAAGCCTAAGCCAGAGGAGAGTCCCCTCCAGCAAGCTAGGCCTGGCCCCACCTGCTATATACAGCAGCTTCCTCCAAAGCCTAGCTAATTACCCTTCCCATCACTCCGCCTGCTCTACCAGCCTCACCACCCACCTTTGATTATGTAGAGTCTCCACATAGGTAAGATCCAGCCACGGGGGAGTGTGTACTGATGTACTATCACCACTCTATTCCCAATTTCCTCTGCCAACCCGAGTGCCAGCTTCTCAGAGGTCTCCCTGAGGACTCCTTGGGAGCCTGACACAGTACTAGGCTGGGCAAGAGAAAAAGCAGCCTAGGCATAAAAGTCTCACCGTCCAGCTTTTCTGCTTATTTGATAGTGACCGTCTACATGAGGCATAATTCCAGGAGTTGTGGCTATGGACTAAAGGAAAAACCCCCTGGGAAGAGATCAGGAACTAACTCCTTCTGGCGAACCAGTCAGAGACTCGGAACTCAACTCTGCTCACACACACTACCAAGGAGAGGGCCAGGGGCTAAAGCATAACACAGGGCAAAGAGAAGACCTTCTCGTTCAGGTACCAGACAATGATGCATACCTACTGTGTGCCATACGCTCTGCTAGGAGCTTCAAAGATTCTAAGTATGATAGGACCTGAGTCCTGCCTTCAAGGGACACATGGGGCTGGGGGGTGGGCAGCTGAAGCTACCCCAGACAGAAAAGCTGCCTAACGACAGACCACAGCATGAGGAACAAGCTGTTTGTGCTATCTGGGCTCAGGTCAGGACCCCAGGGAGCTCCCTCCCACCCCGGGAGTCCGTGGCTCTGAAATCCTGAGCAGCCAAGAAAGGCATCCAAGTGGAAAGTCCACTCCATCTACACAGAGCTGACCCCACAGGAGGTCACAAGGCCACTCAGCCAACACCTGCTCCCAAACCTATCTTGGTCCAAGCCTTACAAAGTTAGTTAGTTACCAAGAAAGCCTGTGGTCTTGTGGCAGTCCTGGGTTGAGGTTTCTCTATGGGCCCCTGGACTCCACTGAAGGCCCAGCACCACTACCCTCCCCTCCCCCACAGGCAGCCTTTATTGCTGAGGGAGAGAAAAAAAAAAAAAAGCTAGGCTTGGTTCAAAGCAAGCCTTCCTCCTACCTTGGTAACTTTTAGCCTTAGAAGTCTCCCTGTCTGGGGAGGTGTGGGGCAATTGTGGGTACTGTCGACATAGGAAATGTTCTGGGGTGGTGAGATCAACGTGGTTACAGCTTGAGTGTTGTTAACATCACTAGGGACCCACCCACAAGCCACACACGCCCTCCCCTCCCTTCTCCTCAGTCCCCACCCTGGGCTCAGAGGAGCCTCCTGGGCAGGCTCTGGACGAGGGCCATGAGGCACCAAGCTGATTCCTGGGACAAGCCTTGGGGTAGGAATGGGGGAGGGGGGGGCTGGAAAAATGGAACCACAAAAGGATGGCCCCAGACAGCTGGTCTTGAAGCAGACCTGGGTGGGGGTAGCATCAAAAACATCCACCTGAAGGTCAAAGCGGTGGATCCCAGTCTCCGCTACTACTAACTTGGTGTGACTCTGAGCAGACCCCTGCCTTCTAGGCCTCATCTATGAGCTGGGTCCAGGGGGAAAATTCGGAGGCACTGTCCTCAAAGTCCCTTCTAGGTGTAAACTTCCGAATGTAGTGTGAGGTAGGCCCGGCAGAGGAAGACCGTGGGACACATCATGCTGCCATGTCCCGTCAGCCCACAGGAGCCTGGCTGCCACTCAGCATCATGTATATCCCGGGACAATCTGGCTTGTCAATGGCGATGGAGCTTTGCACCATGGATACATTATAGGAAGCACAATGACAAAGGACTGTGAAGTCACACCTACTACAAGTCCTGTAACCTGTGGGAAGCCCCCAGAAGGGGCCAGTGGCTTCCCACACACATCCACTGTACCTCAGTGTCTACCACACAGAGGCACTCTCGGGACTACTGGCTCTGGGTCCATCCCTGTGCCGTATTAAAGGCACTGGTACTAGGACATGGTAGGCCCTGGGGACCCTAGAGTAAAAACAGACAGGAGCTGGAGAAAAGGCTCCCACAGTTATCAGGAAGGCGTTACCAGATTCACGTTTCATTTGAGAAGGAAAACGCACTGGCATGGCCTTGTGGGAAGGGCACTGTGCATGGAGTCTAAGCAAGGAGGTCTGGGCCTTGGGGGTATCGTCTGTGATGGGAGACAGATGAGGTCTTGGAAAGCCTGCATCCTCCCTTCCAAGTCAGTTCTCTTTCAAAGCTGAGCCTCTTGAGGAGGAAAAACAAGCGAAACCTGATGTGTGACCTCTGTCTCCCCGCCATAGCTGAAGAGACTCCTTGGGCCCAGGTCACTATACTTCTAGAACATACATTCCAGGAACAGGAAAAGGGCTTCAGCTTTGATCTAAAGACCTGAGACACTGAGGAAGAATGGAAAGTCACAGGGATGCTCAAAGCCCTGGTCCTATGGCGCTCACCCAGTGGCTCCCCACTAAGGCCCAGGGCAGGGCACTACTGTAGGAGGCCATGACAGTTCGCATTCACTGATACTTTACACTTACAAACTGTTCCCCGAACTCAAGAACTCCCTCAAACACCAACATAACATCTGCATTCAAGAGCCCCTACCTCCCCCAGCTACCAACGTGGCTCTTCTCTACTAGCTAGAGGCATACCTGCTCATCTCTCCTCCTGCGGCCCACAGTGGTACCAATGGTCTTGATCACGCCGGGTCTGGGGAGAGCCATGTGCCCAGGGACAGAAGCCAGGCCCGGCAGGGGGCTGTAGGGGTGTGAGCGTGGATAAGGGTTGGACATGGAAGTAATCACTGTGGGCTGTACCATCCACTGCAGGTCCTGGCTGGTGGTGATGGCGTTGATGGTGGGGATGAAGGCGCTGCCTGAGCCAGGCATATCTACCCGGAACTTCTGAAACAAGGAGAAAGACATGACATTGAGCCAAGAAACAGCAGACTGCCACAAGCGGAGCCAGAGCCAAGGCCAAAACCTACAGACTTCGGGGTTAAGGCTTGATGGCATGGTCAGGACCCAGGTGGGCATCCCTGGACAAGTCCCACATAGCCAAAAGGCAAGCCGATCTTATCCATCCCCGGGCCATATGTCAGATCTGTTCCCTGCCTGGAGTCCTGAAGACTCCATTCTCAGGGGCTCTGGGGAGGATGCAGCCATATCCCAAGTGACTTCTAGGACACACGGGAGGCTGAGCCGCTCACATTCACCCTGCAGCCCTCCAGGGCACATATCTGCAGGATGTTTCCCGTTGGCCTCCTGGGGCCTCTGAGTCACCTACCAATTATTCCCCAGGGTACTGGCTCAGGACACATTTCTTGGAGATTTACACACCAGTAGATCAAGGGAGATCACTACAAGTATATTTTGTCACTTTCCAAGGAAGTTCACGATGAGCCTATACACCTATCAGATCAAGGTCAAGTTGAGAAGGCTGAATCCTCACCTCTGTTTATTAGAGGGTCTACGATCAGTGGGGCCCATGCGTCTGGCTTTGCAACTGGAATTCCTCTTGCTATCTTCGACCCTGCCCTCTGCCTTCGCTGGCATCTGGCTCGGGGCAGACGCACTGTGTCTATCTCTGCCATTGACACATCTGTCTACCTGGGCTCACAGATGTGTCTGTGGGGAAACTTGGGTGCTGCCATCTCACAGGCTTCCCTTTGTCTCTTAATTTACGTCAGGACCATGTTGCAGAGCTCTGTGAGCTGCGGGGAACATTCTATTTAAAAAATCCAACGAGACAGAACATCGAAACACGATAGATCAGGCCCCTCAGCTACCGTGTTACTGGAGGTGTTGGGGTCAGAGCCTGGGCCCCACAGCCCTAAATAGCTGGGCTCTGCACCCATCCCCAGTGGGCCAATTCAACAGTAATAGAGGAGAGCAGAAAAGGGAGATTTATTCAACATGACCATATTAAGAAAAGGGACAGAGAGGCCCAGTGACTCCCCAAGCCTGTCTTCAGAGTCAGGACACAAAGTTCAAGTTCAAACAGAGGGCAAGAGGCATGGATAGCTAAGTAGCCTCCGTCAAGATGTGGTCCTGCCCCCCCCTCCCCGCCCCCCCGCGCCCCCCCCCCTCCCCCCGCCATCTTCAGTCTGTCCTGCAAGGCGCTCTGACAGGTTGTCATACTGTGTAAAGACCCTTCCTGGGAGTCATCAGCTCTTCCCTTCTCTCAGTATGAGATTCCTGGGACAAATCCAGTTTCTTGGGGACCACGGTCTCAGTGGTCTGATAGCCAAAGGGAGGGGCACAAGTGTCTCTCTAGAATATCCCCCCTCCTGCCAGGATGGCTAGAGCTGGCCTTGACCCTTCGCTGGGACAGCTCCTGGAGAGGAGGAGAGGCAGGAGGGAAGCCCCTCCCATTTCCAGCGTTTCAGGAAAAAGGCTCTCTAGGGACCCAGTCAATGCCCCGTCCTCAGAAGATCTGCGTCCACAAGAACATCTCACAGCTTTGCCGCCTTGATCTCATGGGTAAAATGACAACAGCCATAATAGCTAGCACTTAGAGGCTGCCCGACACCATGTTAATGTCTTGCCTAGATTGCCCGGCTAATTCTCCCTCTGAGGTAAGCACCACATGATCTTCATCTTAGAGGCAGAAACAGTCTGAGAGACTCCAAGCCACTGATTCAAGGCCATATTAGTGCTAAGCAGTGGGGTCAGAGTTCAAATCCAGCTTGGCATGACCAAGACTTGCTGAACCATCTTGGTCGTGGAGGAACCTCTCAACGCGGTACCACACAGATTTCTCTAGCATTCTTCCTTCCTCAAAACCCAGCCCCAAGTGCTGGAGTCCACCTTGTGCCAAGGGTCCCCTCAGCCCTCCACCACCATCAAGGAGGTCCCATAGATCGGTTTCAACCAAAAGGAAACTCTGCTATCCTTAGCCCAGGCACTAGAGTAGCCCCCAACTGGTCTAGTCAGAGCAACCAAGACTAGAAGAATTGGAAGTGGCCACCTCTGCAGTCTTTACCCCTGCTGATAACATCACAGGTATGAAAATAAAGTGAAGCCTACAGACCCCAACACTGGACCTGGATGAGCTGACAGACCCTTCCTCGCTCAGCATTCTGCCACCCACCTGACTCCAGTCCCTGCGGTAGAATGTGACTGCCTCACTTCCCAAACTGCCCCGGTGCATGAAAACTGCCCAGTGCAATGGATTCTGGGATTTTATCAGGGAGGTTGCTCAGGACGATGGCTTCTGGTCAGTCTAGCCAGTTTCAGAGTTATACCACTGAAGGCAAAGGTAAGTAGGGTTGGTTTTGGTTTTGAACCAAGAGTTGACTGAAGAGAAACAGGTATGCCAGGCTTAGTGGTTCAAGATAAAAAAAAAAAAAAAAAAAAAAAAAAATCCCAGCTATACAATAGGGTTGAAGCAAAAGAATAATAATAAAAAAAAATCCAAAGTCAGCTGGGCAGTGGTGCATGCCTTTAATCCTAGCACTTGGAAGGCAGAGGCAGGAGATCTCTGAGTTTGAGCCAGCCTGGTCTACAAAGTCAGTTCCAGAATGACCAGGGCTACACAGAGAAACCCTGTCTTGAAAAACCAATGCCCCCCTCTAAAATAAATAAATAAATAAATAAATAAATAAATAAATAAATAAATAAATAAATAAAATCCAAGGCAAGTCTGAGCTACAAAATGAGTTCAAGGCCAGCCTGGGCAACTTCGTGAGACCTTGCCTCAAAAATAGAAAAAGGACTCTAACACTCACTTAGCATGTACAAGGCCAAGGGAGGGAGGGGGAGGAGGAGCATTTCATGTAAAGCCGGTGTGTGTAAAGCAGGTTAGACTTTTTGAAGTGGAGAAGGTGTGTGTGCCTGGAGCTGAGCTATGAGAAGGTAAAGGTGTGTTGTGGACAGCGGACGTGGACAAGTGTGTACAGGAGCACTGAGGTCCCCACAGTGAATTTTCTCTGGCGCTACTGGAGGAGGCACAGGGACTTTGCTTGGAGTCAGGAGGTCCAGGTTTGCGGCCTGGCTGGAGAAGCTCTGCTCTGAGCCCACCCCTGAGGACTCAATCCTGGGACAAAAAGAGAACATATTGATTCCGAATGCCCCGCATTGTGACAGGGATAAAAGCCACAGCGACTGTAATCACAGGCTGCAGAGCACACCAAGTGGTTCTCAACCCCAGCTAAGAATACTCCGAGGAGCTTGTAAAGATCACCAACGTCGGAGCATCATCATTAGGAAACTAAAATAATTGGTTAGAGGTGGAGTCCTATTACAGGTACTTTTTCGAACTCCAAGGAGATTTTATTATAATGTGCAACCAGGGCAGAAAAACATTGCCCCAAACAAATAGAAGACACTACAAATCTCCACCATCACCGTCACCGCCGCCGATGCCGCCACCACCGTCATCAGAATCACGTCACCCTCGTAATGTAAGGGCTGTGTACACAGCACAGGCTAGCTCTTGGGAGAACTGCCAGCTTCCTACTTTTGGAAGCACCCAAATTTGTATTCCGTTTCTCTCCCGCAAGATAGGTCCTTAGACAGCAGCAAATCTGGGTGCTTCCAGGGCAATGGCCGGATGTGACCATCTCCTGGAGGGGGTGGGGGGGGCAGCTGTCAGTTCTTTTCAGGAAATTATCTAAGAAACACGCTCCTTCCAAAGAACAACCGTGTGCCTGTTTTAGGCTTGGGGAAGGAGGCAGAAAACCCAAGGGCAGCTGGGCGACTAAGATTCCTCAGGCATGGGCAGGTGCCGCCCAGCCCCTCTCCGGCCCTCTCAGTCCACACATACACACACACACACACACACACACTGCTTCCCGGCAGACACCAGCCAGATTCCTCGCAGCCATGGCTTGGTCTAGACAAAACAAGGCGGTAATAAAAACAAGGCGGGAGGTAATGACTGCCTCTGGATCGCCTGTACACCTTGTTTCAGACAGAGGTAAAGCCATATGGATAACACGCCGACTCCCAACTGCAAGGAAAACAAATGTCCTGTCCCCAGAGGGGACTGAGGCCCGATAAAGAAGGCTTTTGTCTCCGAAGGAGCCTCTTGGAGAGACGCACAAAAGTTTCAATTAGATCTGGCAGATGTTTTTGTCTCCACTCCAAACATGTTATTCAGAAAGTGACACTGGGGTAAGAGAGAGGCGATGAGGCTGGAAGTCTGTGGTCTTAGACGTCAGCCCGATATTCTCCTATGCTAACAGACCAAGAACGACCCAAACGTCCTGTAAAGGGGGCATGGAGTCACGGTTCCCGGTAAAGAAACCAAGACAGCTTTCCAGGCCCAGGAAGCGGGGCAATACCGTGACAGTGCCCAGCTACAGGCTGGCAGTCATAGGATGGATGGAAGAGGTAGCCAGGGGACCAAGTTCTCCTGGGGCTATATAAGCCCCTGGAAAGCATTTCCTTTGGGGACAGGCCTGAAGATACTGGGTGGCTATATGGCATTCCAGGCTGTCAGAGCATCCAAGTACTTAAAAAAAAAATTGTGTCTCTCTGTCAACAACTTGTGGGTGAATGCCTATAAAAGGACAAACAACCCCCATAGGCCTCCTAGAGCTGAATCTGGCAAGATCCACTCTAAGGAGCCAGTTGACGCTTTCTGGGCGGTATCTGTATTACCCCTCTATGCCACCACTCTGGCAGGTGAGTGTCCACAGAGAACATACGAGCAAGCGGGCACTTCTGGGCTCCATTAAATGTCACTCACAGACACAGTTCGGCCTCCAGGCTCAGGTTGGAGGGACACAGAGAGGAAAGAAGTAAGCCACAAACAAACAAACAAACAAACAACAAAAACAGACAGAGAGACCCCTCTAAGCCAGGAAGCCAAGGGGATGGACCTCACTCCTCGGATTGGATCTCCAGACACTGAGCCAAAGTTTAAGCCCTCACAAGCTTTGTTGTGAGTCTTCGGGCACTGGGGACTTCAATGTCATTCAGCAGCACTCTGTGCTTAGGGGCTCAGTGAGTATGTATATCAACTCAAGAGGCCTCACTCTCCCAGCCCAGCCGCTGCTGACTTGGAGAACAGCCTTTTGGAACACAGCAATAAGACCTTGGGTTCAGAAAAGAGTCACACCTCGTCTTTTGCTAAAGAGTCTCAGACCAGGAGCTTCGACCACCATCCCCATAAGCGTAGATGGAGCCCCCGCCTCCCCAGAGTCTTGAGCTAGGCAGACATGGTATTTAGATAGAAGTCAAGCTTGAAGTTCTTGGCCCATCCTCCTGGTCAGGCTCTTCTTGGATTGATCCTTATCAGGACCCCAATCATGCAAGACACGAACCTGTGGACCCTGTAACCTGCTCCATCAGGAAGGCAGGCAGGATAGAATGGGTCTTTCTCCTTCCTACACCCTCAACAAAGGAAAAGGAAATCTCCAACATCCCAGAAGACTAGCTTTAGAGAGAGAATGGGGAATGTCGAATGTTCTAGTCACACTTACTCACATCAGCCTTCTGAGGCCCAACACCAGTATCAGGCTAGTGCTGTGTTCATTCACTGAGCACAGGGTGCCTTCCAAAGCCTGTACACAGCAGCTACACTGGCTGTCACCTTGACCTCTGACCTTTCTTCTCTGAGGAAATGCCATTTATGTCACAGTGGAAATTGCTGCTAACAACTCACAATTTCCAAACTTGTAACCTATACAGACGTATCCCAGGTGACCTGCCCCCCCCCCAGTCTCTTCACCAGCTTCACTGGAGAGAACCACCCTCACCTGTGGCACCTCATGGCCAGGGTGAAGGAAAGCAAAAAGTAGAGAGAAGAAGCGGGCAGAGGTTGCTGCGGAGTTATCCCTGGGTTTCCTGGATCCTTTGCTCTTTCTGGTAAGAGTCCCACTCCTAAACACTGGAGAAATTCACTCAGGGACCCTTTCCTAATATCCCTGGTCCTGTACCCTCTGCAGTCAATAGGACCAGGGTTGAGACCAGGCTGGCCTTGAACTCAGAGACCAGGCTGGCCTTGAACTCAGAGATCCACCTGCCCCTGCCTACATACGATAGGGATGAGACATATCTACCCAGCAATGAAGGTATTTTTTTCCCTTTCAACACATAAACCAGGAAGTTGGTTTCCTTCATTCTCAAAACCAGTATCTTTATTTCTGTTTAACAAAGAAAAAAAAACGTTCAAGACATCAATGGCAGAGATGCTGTGTCAGCAAGGGACCGTATTTGTGGGTTTTGAACTGGAGAGCTTGTGGACTTGGAAGATTGAGGCCAACAGGACTTGGGGTGTCACTCTGTGCTGGACCCCAGCCTGTCCTTTCAGACTTTATACATAAAACTGAATTCCAAAGACCTTTCGGTAATTTTCAAATAGCAAGTTCACCTTTCAAGGGAAGATTTGTAAGCCAGGAGAATTTCCTAAATACAGTAAAAACAATTCCAAAAGAGCAGTTCTTGCAAAGCCTCTGAGTCCTGCAGCCTCGGCATTCAGTTAAGCATGTGGTCCCCATAAGCAGCAAGGATGGAGGAGGCAGCAGGGAGGAGTGATTTAGGCGTGTGGGCTCTGGTGTGTCTGTAGTAAGACACACACACACACACACACACACACCCTCAAGCTCTCACATTTTATATTCGCTATGAATAATAAGGCAGGCAGAAATACAATAATGGAAATGCACTTGGGGTTTTGGAAAGGAAACTTCAGCTGCCACTCAAGACAGTTTATGACTGCTACTTCACCCCGATAGTGATGGGAAAGTGAAGCATACTGCCACCACCAAGAGTCAACAGGACAGACACATTCCTGGGATCAATCCTGTTGGATCCTGAATCTACAACATCTGTCCGGTCAAGGGAAAACAAAAAGGGAAAAGAGAAAAAGCAGAGGGCCTTCATTTGCATCTCCCACTCTCCCAGCGTGTCCCCACACAAACATGTCAAGAAAACAACACTGTGGAGGGCCCCTTCCCAACCAGGCTTTACTTGAAACAGCAAAATATGTCTTTTTCTTAAAAAGAAACTCACTTTTAATTCAAGCTGTTTATGGTTAGCTATTGCTAAATATATGGCACTTAGTTGCCTTAAATAAAAAGAAGAATTCTAAGAATTTGGAAAACTAACCAAGTTTAACACCCTGAGACTGGAAAAATACATTCCCAGGAGCGTGGTTCCAAAAATATCCTGTAGGGGGCACTAGAGAGGTATGGTTGAGGCTGACTTGGGAAATCACAGTCATTTCTGGTAAAAGTTGTTTGATGCAAGGAATGTCCCAGCCTGGTACAGTTGGCAAAAGTTTACTCTGGGGAATTTTGTGTGTGTGTGTGTGTGTGTGTGTGTGTGTGTGTGTGTGTGTGTGTGTGTGCGTGAGCGTGCCCCTGTTGGGAGAATGTGGCAGAGGGGGAAGAAAAAAAAAAAGCTGGTCTGACGTTCCTTGATTCCAAAAGGAAATATCCTTGACTTATCCTCACAAGTCATCTAGAAACAGATAGCAGCCTTGGAAAAAGTTCCGGGTCTTGTTTTTGTTTTGTTTTGTTTTTTTTCATTTACAGGGGGGCCTGGCTGATGAAAACAAGTTATGAAATGACCTCTGTTTGTGTAACTGGCTGGATTGCGTAATGCCAGAGCCCTGAAACCGTAACAGCCAAGGAGCAAGGCACAGCATATATCTGGAGGTGTTATCCCAGGAAAGCCAGGAGAAAGAAAAGAATAACACAGCCAGCTCCAGGAGGGGGAGGTAGAGACAACTCTCCCGAGGAAAATGAAATCTCAGTGATTAGCCTTTGAGATTGGGATTATAGCTGCAACAGGAAATATTTTTCGTGTTTCAAGTTCCTGCCATATACACAAGCAGAGGTCTGTACAAAGAGCTGTCTGCCCCCCCTCTCCCCCGACAAGTCAGTGGAACTCAGTGCTAAGACCAGGCTTTATGCAGCTAGATGGGAGTAGGGGGGGGGTGGGCTGGGGGCTGGGGGCTGTTGGAGCTGGTTAAACAGCAAATGTATGGGGGATACAGGACCCCACAAACAAAGAGACCAGGAAAAAAACTGTATCCACTTGCTCAAGGGAAAACCAGGAATATCTCACAATGATTGGTCCATCACAATGCCATAAAGGAAGAAGGCCCAGTCACTAACTGCCGGAAAAATTTCCCCACGAAGAAGGTTGGGAGAATAGTTGATTACAGACTTTATCTGGTATGTAATAAAGTTACCTTGAGCCCAGATCGGGGTGGGGTGGTAGCACAGACTTGGAAAGTAACGAAAGCTGAGGCCTATCATTGGGACCACAGAATCATTTTTTTTTTTGTAGAAAGCCAGAGCAGGGAGGTGATTAACACCCCCACCACCCCACCCCACCCCACCCCCGCTGACTCCTCATCTCCCACCCACCACACCAGCAAGGAGTAGAAGGGATCATGCTGAAACTTGGCCGAAGTGGCGGTACCTTGCCAATCCCTCTGGGGTTGAGAGACTTCTTGCTCATGCTACTGAGCAGAATGGGCAGACGGACCTGAGAATCCCATGCATTGGTTGTTGCTAATTGCAAAACCCTCATGTGTTACAGCATGCTAGGAATTAGCCAACAGCTGCTTTTTGCTTCGGTAATGAGGCCCCATTACACACGGCTGGACGGAGCGCTCTTCCTTCGGCCTCGCGTTGGTTTCCTGTCTGATTGGCTTCCAAAACAAGGAATTGCCTCCGCTCATATCCTGGGCTCAGAGCCCTAGTGACACAGATTATTCAGCTGGGGCACTGATGTCCGGTCCGACTTCCCATCCAGGCCCCAGCGTCCCAGCGAAGCGCCAGGCAGGGAGATCGCACCGTTGTCAAGGGTCACTGTCTCGGTCTCATTAGTGAAAGAAAAGAAAGAATGCAAAGCGCCTATGTTGACTGTGGAAGGAGAGGGATGTGGGGTGGGGGTTATTGAATTGGAAAGTGGGGGGGGCAGGTATAAATGACTCTAACCCATTGGTTAGAACCCATTCGATGTCTGGGTTCAACACAAATCACCCACTGGGCTGGGATGCAAACATAGTCAATGACTTTTCAGATAAGATTTAAAACTCCTCACTTGGTAGTAAGGGTCCATTGACCGCACCCTCCGCGCACGGAGGAGGCTCTCTACAGCGGGTGCTTAGCAGGTACGGAGGGGTTAGAGAGAAGACACAGAAAAGCTATTTGGAGGGGCTCACCAGACATGGGACATCACTTTGAGAGAGGTGCCCCTCTTTTTCAGATTACAAAGAAAGACATGTTTTTTATTATATTTCCCAGCTCAGTCCATCTCTCCCTGGAAGCACACACATACACACACACACACACACACACACACACACACACACACACACACACACACACACCTCCTATCAGGTTGACTGCTGGAGGCCAAAGACAAGGCCATAGCCACGGCCTTAGGAGAGTAACTCACGCTGCCGCCAACTTGCCTAGGAACGCCTAGGAACTCCGGTGGGCTTCAGGTGGCAGAGGACCTTGTGAGTTCATGCAGTTCCCTCGCAAGACGCTACACAAGTCAGGTACCCCACCAGTACGCCCTCCTCCCCCCCCCCGCCCCCCAGTGCCTGTTTGGTACCTATAGACACACAGATTACAGGCACAACCCCTCCAATGGAAACCAGTCTGCCTGCTTTAGAAAGTTGTTTTTCTACTTCTAAAACCACTCCGGAGCCCAAGGGATGTCTCTTTCTCCCACTTCTCTCTGTCAGCGTCTTTGCCTCAGGTACCCCCCAAGCCCCTCAAGGGTCGGCTCTCCGGGACAGTACATGCTCCTGTCCAACCCTCACCGGAAGCTGGGGGGGGGGGCACAAGAGGTGTCAAGAGCCAATCAAAGCCAGCTTCTTCCTTCCTGACCTCCGCACCTGATTCCCAGAGGCAACCCTAGCCCGCCCTCCGGATCACTGGAAGGAGCCCAACCATATTTCTGAGTCCCCAGCCCTTTCCAGAAAGCAGCTAAGACAGAAGGAAAACGGGAGTAGGAAGGGCTAGAAGGCCTTCGCTGTAGGGTCTTTGACGGTTGGGAGGGGCTTAGGGAGTGCAAAGATTTTCTTGCCTATCCACCACCGAGAAAGGGGAAGGTGGAAAGGGAGGGGAGAGCGCTCGGAAGGAGGCAACAGGCTTCCAGGAGGGGACCTGGAATTCCAGAAGCTTTTCTGGAAAATAAAGTAAGAGAAGCCGAGGGGTGAGGGTGTTATTGGCTCTTCGAGCCCACTCTCCGCTTGTTTAAAAAAAAAAAAAAAAAGTGGTGGGGTGGGTGGGGCGGAACAGAACAAAACCCCACAACTTAACAACGGTGGCCCCGAAGTATTTTTCTAGCCCCGTCAAGAAAGGGTAAAGACAGAGGTTGGGGGTGGAGGCAGTGGGAGCGAGGAGAGAGGGCAGGAGTCTGCCCGCGCCGCCAGGTGCACCCGGGCCCGCACGTACCTGCTGGCCGCCGCCACCGCTGGAGTAGGACTCGGCGTGCGCAGGAGAGCCGCTGCTGCCCCGGGACGAGGTGTCAAAGTTCCCGGGATAATCCTGGTACATGATCCGCGGTGGGGGCCGGAGAGGAAACAGGGTGGTTTTCTTCCCCGCCCTCGCCGCGGCCGCGCACAGTCTGCTGCGCGCTCGCTGGTCCACCGGCCCCGCCGCGGGCTGGCCTCTTCGCTCCGGGGCTGTCCCCTAACCGAGGCAGACAGGGAGGCGGCGACACTCGGGAAGTGACCCCCCGAACGCCGCGCACCGCACTTCGTTTCTGCTCTGCAAGCTCCGCGGAACCGGTTGTCCACCGGGTCCCTCCCTCTAAAAAAGTCGGCGCGTCCCTCGGTCCCTCCCCTGCGCGCGCCCTTCCGCCCCCGCGCGCAGCCGGAGCTCCGCCGGGACCCAGGGGCTGGAGAAAAAAAAGGGGCAAACGCAAAAAAAAAAAAGAAAAAAAAAAAAAAAAAAAGACTAGGAGCCCAGCGGGTGTCGCTTGGCAGCTCTGGGGGGACTCCCTCCCCGATCTCACAGGGCGCCAAAGAGGCGAAAAAGAAAAGCTGCCGGTTGGGAGAAACTTCTGTTTCCTCCTTTTAGAAAAGGAGCCCGAGAATAAACTTCCTGTGGCCAACTCGCCGCCTGAGTTTCCCGGCGACTCGGACACTTGACTTAGGACAAGGCAGCAAGCGCCGCCGGTCCAGCGGCCCCGATCGCGCCGGCGGGACAGTGCCCGTGGGGTTCCAGGCTGAGCGGTTGCTGCGAGGGACGTGGCTCGGCGCCGCAGTGACCTGCACCCTGTGTCCGCTCCGGGACGGGCCGGCCTCGCGCGTCTCGCCTCGCTTCGCCCTCCCTCTCCTCTCTCTCTCCCCCTCTTTCTCGCGCGCGCTCTCTCTCTCTCTGTCCCTGCCGAGCGCTGCTCGCTGTCTCGCTCCGAGCCCCTGCGCTCTGCCCGAGATGAGTCACTACAATGGCACGAGTTCAACTCCACACTCTTTATTCTCCAGCCCCGCACCATGTGGATCCACTCACGTCAACCCTAGACTCCACCTTGCTGGGAGGAGCGCTCGCGGCGGCGGGGGAGGAGGAGGAGGAGGAAGAGGCGCGGGAGGGGAGGAGGCGGGCGCGGCGCTCCCCTCCCGGCCCTGCTCGCGGTCGCGCTGACGCCAGCCGCACACCCCGCGCGAGGAAGGCGGGCGGTGGTGAGGGTGGGAGCGCGCGGCCCTCGCACTATGGGGGCGCCGAGGCCGCTCGGGTTCGTGCCGATCGCCTCCACCCCCCCGGGGCGCAGCGCCCTTGGTCTGTTCCATTGGCGCACGTTGCCAAAGATGGTCATTTGCGTTAGAGGACGCGAGTGCGGGTTTCCTCGCTTTCGGGTGACGTGGAAGGAGAGGGATTCCCTTGCCCGCTCCTGAGCGCGCCGCGGCCTCCCCCCCCCCACCTCCACCAACCCCATCCCCACCCCAAAAGGAAGGGGCGCGGGGCGGGGCCCCGAAAGCGGCCGCTCGGGCTTGGGCTTCGGGTTTTAGAAAACAATCGCAGCCCTGAAGACGAGACGGGTGGCTCAGTGCGGCGCCACCGCGAGGCCGAGAGCCCGGCGCGCAGAGCCGCTCGCGGGGAGGGCGCGGCCGTGCGCAGTCGTCCGCACCCTCGGCGGCGCCGCCCGGTGCAGCGGGCGTCCTGGGCGCACCGGGCACCCGAGCCGCCCTGCGGCCGGGTCTTGGCGGGGTGCGGCACGGCGCCGCCAGGCGGGGCTGGCCTGCCCATTTCCCCCTCGGAGCCTGGCTGCCCACTGCTTCCCTTTTATACGTGTGTCTGTGTGCTTGTTTTTGTTTGTTTGTTTTTTTTTGAGGGTTTTGTTTGAGGGGGGGGATATTTTGTTTTGGCCTTCCAAACTAACTTGCTAGACGTAGTATTGAAGATGAAATTAGCTAGCGAGACATTTTCGGGAGTCCTCTGTGCTAGACAATTAGGACGCATCTAATAGCAGTAACCAGGCCTTAAAAGCAAACCAAGCTGTTCAAACAAAAAAAAAAAAAAACAACTGGGGGGCCGAGAGGTGTGCCCCAAGTTGCCTTGAGCTGTTTTGGAGCAAAGTTCAGGGCACGCGTGGCCGGACTCCTGGCTCTTCCCGCCTTGCTGGGTGGGGTGGTGCGCAGGGTAAAGAGCGCAGGCCTTGGAGTATGAACGCCTGGCCTTGCTATTTACGAGCTGTGAGATCTTGGGCGAGTCTAGAGTCTCAGTTTCCTTCTCTATAATGAAAGGTTTGGATCAGAAGACCTTCTAAAGCTCTTGTCTGCTCCGGATCTCCAATCATCCTCAGAGAAGGCACAGTGTGTACAGATAAGCGTTATACCAGGAGTTGAGGAACTTTCTTTTGAGGCAGGGTCTCAGGTAGCACAGGCTGTCCCCGAACTCGGTATATGTCTTAGGAAATCTCCACCTCCCGAGTGCTCGGATTACAGGCGTGAAACATATGCCCAGTTTTTAACCATCCTTAAGCCGCGCATCTGTATCCTAAAGATCTTTTTGAGGAGTGAATGGGAAGATGAGTTGTTGCGGGGTTCACCGAGGACTTCGAGAAGCACTACGTATCTGCTAAATCACATCCCAGTCCTCAGTTTCCTTATCTGTGAAGCGGGGGCGTTACTAAGGAAAGAAAAATAAGAGCCGGGAACTCGAAGCTTTCCCGGGGCTCTATATAGAGCTCTGGCGTTTCCGGGACGGCTGGCGGCATCTGGCCGCCCCAAGGGCCCCCAGATACGGTAATCCCAAACAATACTCGGGGTCATTGTTTACAGTTATAAAACACATTCTGTCCTGAGCTCCATCCCCAAGGACTTGCGCGCGTGGTGAGCCGCGGTGGCCAGACTGCTCGCATTTCTGCAGCTGTTCTCCCAGCAGAGTGCAGCTCTGCAGGCCCGCGAATAGGGTGTGGGGCGGGCGTACACGCACGCACCAACCGTGGGTGCCTGGCTTTTTTTTTTTTTTTTTTCTCCTTTTCCCTTCATCCCTGCGTCCTGGCCTGCCTGGGTGTTTACGCGCCTCTCTCAGCAGGACTGAGTAAATGCAGTCCTTTGACGCAAAACGGATCAGCCCTGCCCCAGCAGCGGCAGCAAACCCCAGAAAACTGGGGGTGGGACGGGGGCAGGGCACAGAAAAAATCGTGACACTTTCCCACTCGCCTCGCCCTGTGCCGCGCGGGCCCTCGATCGCCCTAGAGAAATTTGGGGGGGTAGGGGGGTGGAACGTGAACAAACTGGGGGCGCGGCCGGGCTGCGTAGGGGCCTCCCCGAGGAACCGCGTGTCACAGCAGCACGAATAGACGCACTTTTGGTTTTCCTTTGAGCTGCACCGGCTGTCCAGCCCTCCCCCAGCCCGCACTCAATAATCGTGTGCTTCTGGGTCTCTCCCACACAGTCCTTCCAGTAACGCGGGGGGGAAAAAGGAGGGGGGAAGGAGAATGGGAGCTTCCTCCAAGACCTCGGCCGTCCCGGGCGCGCCCAGCCACCAGCAGGCGCCGCCGGGAGCGCGCCTCCGGGCCAGCGCAACCTCGCGCCCTCGCCCGCCCCCGCCCGGACCCGCTTCCCCGGTCCTTTCCTTTCTTGTGGCTTCCCGTAAAGCCCAGCAGCCCCCAGACGTCTGCAGAGCATCACGGAATCTGTGCTGATGCAAGTCGCTGGCCTCCCTTTGGTGCGCCCCAGCCTGCCTGGGAGAGCTTTGATCCCTGCCTGGCCCTGCTCCCGAACGTGTGCTGGTTTCCCCCTGTGCCTGCCTGGAGACCTGCGTTCCACAGTCTAGGCCACCTTTCAGTCCTGTGGCACCAGAGGCAGAGCTGCGCCCCAGTGCTGCCCCGGGATTGGCCTCCCTGACTTCAGTGGATGCCTGAATTTTGCCTTATCTAAACCCAGTTCGGCGGCGCCTACGTGGGAAGACATTCCCGGGGGCACGCAGTTAGGAAGGGCCTGGAGTAAGATGCTAAAACCAGGGATTAAGCCCCAGTGTCTCAAATCTTAAAGAAAACAGGCACTGTCTCTTGTAATCCTCACAACAAACATTTGAGGTGGCTCTCATTCCCAGGTGTCAGTTCAAGAAAGTAACGTTAAGTAACTCGTCCAAGGGAACTGGTCAGTGTGCAGTAACGAGTTGGGAGTACAGCCGGAATCGGACAGATTCTGCCCGGTCCCTGCGCCCCCGCATTACCTGCCTCCTACCGGAATGTCTTTCTGGCTTTCTAAGCCTGAACTTCATTTGTTCATGGCTTTAACTGACACTTAAAAGTGCTCTTTCTTTCTCTTCTGAGTAAATATGTGGAGTGAGAGAAGGTAGGAGAGCAGCCGAGGTGAGGAAAAAAAATAATAATCCGGGCTGATTCTTCACTGCCTCTCTGGATATCTGGACCCTCCCCCACCCCCCCCACCCCCACCCCTCACCCCTGCCAGTTGCTTTGTTTGCCTGTCCAGCCCAGGCTGCCCTTGGAAGAGCGTTGATCCTTACAATGGTTGTCACCCATCAGAGCCCTGAGCACTTCAGAAGACCTTTCTCATGTATGGCCCTCACTTGTCTTACAGCATCCCTAGGAGGAGCATGGACAGCCGTTGGCCAGACCCGGGATTGTCGAAGCAAAGCCAAAGAATAAAACGGCAAAGCAGCCTCCTCAGTATGGTCCCGCCGCCTGAGGATGTTTGCCGCTGAACGCAAAGCCGATGCACATGACCTTAAACCCAAGATTCTGCCAACCTTGACAGTCTCCAGATTCTACTCCTCAGTGAGAAACCTACCCTCCCACACTGCCGGGGGGATTCTGCAATCATAACCTTATAGTAAACAATGCATTTGGATGCTGTCTTAACATTCCCGAACACATTTCAATTTGAAGCCCGGGTTCCTACGCTGTGATAAAACACCACAATCAGAAACAGCTTGGGAAGGAAAGGGTTTGATTTTGCTTAGTCGTCCACATCACAGAAGTCCTGGCAGGAACTCAAGGCAGGAACTGAAGCAGAGGCCGTGGAAGAATGCTGCTTACTGGCTTGTTCCTTCCTTAGTCTGCTTTCCTATATGGTCCAGGATACCTGCCCCCTCCCCCCTTCCCCTCTCCCCCTCACTGCCCGCCTGCACCTGGGTGGCATGGCCCCCAGTAAACTGGGCCCTTCCACATCAATCTTTAATCCAAAGAATGTATCACAGACTAGCCTCCAGGCCATCTGATGGTGACATTTTCTCAGTTGAGGTTCTTCTTCCCAGATAACTCTAACTCTAGTTTCTGTCAAGTTGTCCAAAAAATAAAAACAAAGAACAAGCAAAAACAAAAACACCCAGGACAACCTGTTTAATATAGAAGTGCTTGAGTTTTCTAAGGACCTACCTATAAATTCGTCAGGGGGCCATCAGCAAGCAGGTTTCAGCTCAAATGGTTCAAAGGAAAAGGTCATTGTGGTGAAGCTTCTCGGGAGGGGGTGGGGGGGTGGGAGGTGAGGAGAGTGTGTGTGGGGGGGGGTGAAGAAACAGGGGACTTGATATATCTAGTATTTGGCAACAGCTGAAAACAGACCAGCAGTAGAGTGACAGGGAGGCAGGGAGAAATGCCCCCCTTAAACTGTTCAGAGCCACTAATCCTGAAGGGGTGGGTTTGTGTCTGTCAGGTGTGGGATTCCAGGAAAGGCCCAGAACTGCTATTGTTCCAAAGGGACCCACAAGGGAGTGGGGTGCTGAGTGAACTAGGCGGCTTTTCCTTTTGTGGCCACACACCACCTTCTTGAGGACTAAAGGGAACTTAGAGCGTATGTACTCTGAAATAGAACACATACGCTTCTCCCAACATATATTGGAGATCGACATAATCGTAAGCTGTGAAGACAAAAACCAGCATGGCGGCATACACCTATAATCTCAGGAGAAAGCAGGAAGATCAGGAGCTCAGGGTCATCCTTTACATAGTGAGTTGAAGACCAGCCTGGGCTACGTGAGCCTCCCTCCAAGGCGGGGAGGAGACAAGTCATACTTAATAAAATGTTCTACCATATGGGTTCTGAGGACCCAACTGGGTCCTCTGGAAGAGCAGCCTGTGCTCTTAACCACTGAGCCATCTCTCCAGCCCCAGGACAGCTCAAAACTGTCTGTAACTCCAGTCCCACAGGATCCAACATGCTCTTCTGGTCTCCCAGGACACTGCACACATGTAGTCCACAGACACAGATGCAGGCAAAACACTCAGACACACCAAATGATAAATAAAATGTACATCTAGTAGACGGTAGAGGCACCTGTGTGTATATACATCAAACAACTCATGGACTGTACCCTTAAGGCTGCAGAATTCTATTCACTCTGCTGAATTGTATTACCCTCAATAAAACTCAGCAGTAAACGAAGCCCTCTGTGGCCTCAACACTCATATAGAGTTATAGCCCTATACCAAGAAACCATGCTTTGGCCCACAAGTGTCTGGGGGGGACACCATGACTGTCTGACTTTGGGTCAGTATACTCTACAATGTGCACACAATGACTAAGTGACACATCTCTCAGAAAAGTGTTGCCTTTGCAAGATATTACATGACTGTACATCAAAATTTGGGCAAGCAATTTTGGAAATTATGTACAAATAATGCCCTTCTGCGCCCTCCCCCACCCCCAGTGCAGACCCTGGAGGCTAAGTAGGAGTTCTGCCCTGGAATCAGGAAGGAGAATCCCCCTGCAACATGTGTGTGTGTGTGTGTGTGTGTGTGTGTGTGTGTGTGTGTGTGTGAAAGCTGGATACATTCCAGAGATAGAGTGATGGATGGATGCGGGTGCTATCATTCTGAAACATCTCTGAGTCAGAACAGAAATCACCCCTGGTAGAATGTTTGTCAGGTCCTGAGGGGGAAATGACCAACTTCTGTGCCTCTCCATTTATTCTCAGATCCATGCAAGGAGAGTTGATAGAAGGTTTGGCAGAAATTGGAAAGCTGATAGCCAAGCGCACATTCCATTGTGACCTGGCCAAGGGTCTTGACATCTGCACGGGGAGGCTGGACTGATTTTGTTCTGTCTCGGAGCAGGGGAGGCAGAGAAGCCCCTTAGGGAGTGAAACCCTCTCCTCTATCTGGACCAGGCTCCTTCCAGGCATCTCACTGGAAACCTACTCTTCTAACTCACTTGCTATGAGGACCCAGAATACTGAGGGAAGGCTCTTTAGTCACATTTGTGACATGAGTTTCTCCTGACAGGCTGCTGGCTGTAGGTTCTAACCACTTCTCACTTGGTTTGGGCCCAGGACTCTCCAGGGGCTCTATAGCCACCTGTCAGCCTGATGGGCAGGATCTGTCCTGCACTCTCTGGGAAAGCAGAGACCCTGGATGTGGCCTGAATGCAGGCACCATGCAGTCTGAAAAAAATATAGGCAAATACCCATAGAGGAGTCACAGCAATAATAATGAGAACATCTATAAAGCATTTATAGGACATACTTGAACCAGCTTTTATTTTAACTGGGTCACAATAGTATACTCCCAGCAACCTTAAGGCAGCCCCATCTTACTGTGCCCATTCAACAGTGGGGAAGGCGGATCAGGATCAATCGACTTTGTCCACATTTTCAGAGCTACAAAGCAATCAAGCTGGATGTCAATCCTGACTTCTGGCCCGGGAGTCTTGGCATGCATGATGGTTAAGAACTGTTGCATGGGTGAATAATTACCAAAATATGCTGTAAGGAGTTCTCAAAGAATCCTTCAGGTGTATTTTTAAAACAACTATTACTTTAGAATAGCCTCAAAGCATTTTGTATGAGCCATTCTGTATTCACAGTCTGGTCACTAGAACAGAACTTTATCCTTTAATAGTCTAGGTGGTAGACGGGGCCTACATTATGGCCACGTGTTCTATGCTACTAGCCTGTTCCTAGAATAAACACCATAACCAAAAGCAACTTGGGAGGAAAGAGTTTGTATGCTTTACAGGTTACAGTCCATCCCAAGGCCGGGACCATGCAGAATGCTGCTAACTGCCTTGCTCTCCATGGCTTAATCAGCTTGTTTTCTTATATAGTCCAGGCCCATCTACCCAGAGACAGCACCTCCCACAGTGGCCCGGGCCCTCCCACACCAATCATTAGTCAAGAAAATGCCCCACAGGCCAGTCTGATGAAGGTAATTGTTCATTTGGGGTTTCCTTTTCCCAGGTGACTATAGTTCGTGTCACGTTGACAAAGACCGAGGTGCACATCCTATTTCCCAGATGAAGAAACTGAGGTTCAGGGGCCATGGAGAGGTAAAGGTGCTTGCCACCAAACCTGACAACCTGAGTTTGAGCTCGGGGACCCACACAGTAGGAGAAAGGCAACTTCCACAAGTTGTCCTCTGACCTCCACATATGTGAACTGTGTGTGGCACCCACCCACACTCACACAAATGTACTAAATAAATAAATATAGTTGAGGTTTAGGTAAGGCAAGTCATAAATTCAAGGTCATAGCATGAGAAGCCAAGAGTCACTCAGAGGAAGCCTAGGAGCAAGAGCCTCCATAGCCGATCTCAGGACTCCATCCAGCTGGGTTGAGCCTGCTTCCTTTGCCTGGCCCACCATCCCTCTCCTTCCTGTGGTGACTGCATCGATCTTCTTTTAGGAAATTTCCAGCTCCCCACCTCATGTGCCATGGCTGACCCTTGAGCTCTAGAGTGAACGCACGCACGCACGGGCACACGATACAGGTCTGGCTAACAAAACATCTCAGGCTGCAGTTATTGACTGTGACAGGGTTAAAGGGATGGCCCAAGACCCAAGATTGCTTTGTGACAGTCAGACCTGAGGCATTGGCTAGAATCCCTTTAAAAATTAGCAATCTTTTTGCTACCTCTCTGGGCCAGGCTAGCCACCTAGCGGGAAGTAGACCTGAGGGGTAGAGCAGAGTCTGGTAACAGTATTCCATCACCTGCCAGTGTCTCCCTCAACTTGTAAATTCTACGACAAAAACCTCCCTTTTCTGCTCAAATCACTTGGAGAGGAGTATCAATGGCAACTAAAATGGTCCTGAATGCTTCCCTGCGAACGTACAAAGAGCACCCACCGGGAGCACCTACTGTTCACCAGACATTTCTAGAAACCACGAAGATAGGGGAGATAGCATCACTCTTTGGAGAATTTGGCACATGGATGGGAAACAGTCTCAGCTTTAAAAGTAAGCCAGCAGGACCACACCGCACGGTTTTCTCTGGTTATTGCAGAAGGTTGAAGCATATCCGCCTGTATAGCCATGAACTTGGCCTCGGGAATCTGATAGGATTGGGGGTAAAGGTTGGGGGAAAGTATAGGACAAACAGAATTTGGAAGGGTCTAGGTCCAGAGAAGCCTGGGTCCAGGGGTAAGAACTGATAGACTGACGGATACCACAAGAATGGTCTCAAATATATAGTCTGTGGTGGATGGAGTAGGGAGAGCATGGTCCTGAGGTGTCTCCAGATACCTTCTAGAAGAACTAGGCTTGTTGGGAATGACTTCGTGGGCAAGCTTAGGCTCGAATGAGTGCCGGTATTGGGGGAAGCTGGTTAAACTTCAGCAAGAGGCCCCCAAACCACGGCAAGTTTGGGGCAAATGTTTAGAAAGAGGCTCTGATGGCAGGGTAGACTCTAAAGGCCATTCAGAAATGAATGAGAGTCTAAGTCAGCCGTCCCTCGAAAGACTGAGGAGCGTCCCACCCGTCATGGGAGTCTACCGTGGAATACTCACCCAGACGGTTTGCATTGAAAGGCAAAGGTAAGTCCAGTGCATCCAGAAGCGTCCAGCTTGAGAGGGATGATGGGAGGCAGGAGGAGCAGGGGTGGAGTGGGGAGTGGGGGGGGGGGGAAATGGGGGTGGGTGGGTAACAGAGCTTCAACAGTAGGCCTGAATCCCTTTTGTAAATACACAGTTTATAAAGTGTTCACACAGACTGGATATTTAGCTGCTGCCCAGAATTATCCTCAGTTTTGTTAGGTGAGATAAGAGCATGGATTGTATTATATAAAGTAATTTTATTTAGAGATACATACATGACTGGCCTAAAATTTGAGAGGTTCCTGTGCTAAGGATTAAATACGTGTTTTTGTGCATGTTAAGCACTGAGCCACATTCCTGGCCCCTGATTTGGAGTTTGCTTTAAAATATTTCAGCTAAAAAGGAAGGAAATATTTCTGTATGTTCCTATACGCATGCATATTCTGTATGTATATGTTTTATACTATACATAGATCCGTAGCTAATTAACAAATAGAACGTTGAACAGAAGAATCCAGACACAACATACTACATATCATCCCATCCCATAAATCCTGTTCTGAAGGCAAAGTGAATCTATAATCTAGATGTTAGACTTCAGAGTGTGGTTGGCCTTGTGGGATCAGGGTTGGGCCAAGATGGAGGAGCCTGAGGGCTCTGTGTTGGCTTGGGTCCATCTGTTTCCTGACTGGGTAAGATGGTGTATAGGTGTGTTGTGAAACATGTCGCTATGCACAGGACTTGTGTGCCTTATGTACGGTGTATGCTTCAGTAAACGTACCCCCAAACTACCATTGCACACAGAGATGGGGGTTGGGAGACTGAAGCAATCAGGGATCCTCCATGGCCAGGGTATGAAGAAGATGCAACTGGAAGAGGCATTAATCCTAAGTTTTCTAATCAGTTTTGAGAATGGCCTTTCATGACCAAGGGGCACATATAATGGGCCACACTGAAGCATCTAGCTTCAAGCTGATCACCCTTGCAGCAGGACAGAGAACAGGAGGGCAAGAGCAAATACCAAAGAACAGGGGCTTCTGAGGCCAAGTTCACTGACCGCTCCAACTGTCTGGGGTAGGTTCAGATGCAAGGCGCAAGGTCGAAGGAGACTCAGCCAGGCAGCCCAAGCATGCCACCCAAGGAGGGAGCCAAGTTCTGCCAGAATCCCTGCTAATTCCCTCTGAGCATCAGCACACTCCCTCCTGACATGGCGTGGACCAGCTGCCGTGGGTCACTTGGCACACGCACTGCCCCATGGGGTACAACAGGTGCCCTGGGAAAAAGAGCCTGGGGAACAAGGCTGTGTTAGCTCCACCAATAGCACATCCTGTGGTTTCCTGTTGGAGCGAGCTCTTGAGAGGGGAGGGGAGGGTCCTGGAAAGAAAGTAGCAAAGGTGGAAAGGAGGGAGGGAGGGAGGGAGGGAGGGAGGGAGGGAGGAAGAGAGGGAGGGAGGGAGGGAGGGAGGGGAGGGAGGGAAAGAGTCCACTGACTTTGCTTTTGACAAAGCTGTGGTGTTTTCAGAGACCTGGTGTGTGTGTGTGTGTGTGTGTGTGTGTGTGTGTGTGTGTGTAGGGGTCTGATTCTGTATCTGCCTAAGGATGCAGAAAGGGCTAGTGATTTAGATCAGAGAGCTGTGGGTTAGAAGCCTGACCTGCTACCCTATAGCAGAGTAAGCCTGGGCAGTTCCCGGACCTCTCCACACCTCCCTTCTCTCCCGTGTGGTGTGGGGGTGACAGTAACATCCGGATCTTAGATCAGAATGGCAAGATGCCTCAACAAGTAAAGCCACCAAACCTGATGACCTGAGTTCGATTCCTACCAAGTGGGTGGGAGAAAACCAGCTCCCATGGGTTGTCCTCTGACCTCTGTTTGAGCACACGCCCACAAGCATACACATACACCCAAAATAAATAAATAAATAGCGTGTAATAAAGGATCTTTGGGCCACTACAAGAGTTATATGTGCATATATTTGTTGAAATTATCATTCTCTGTCCATTTATTTATACTCCAACTTATTCCCCAAAGGGCCACTTGTGGCTGTGGGGAAGAGTTGCAAAGCAGCCTGGGAAGGACTTGGCATGTGATTAATGCTCACAGTACTGCATTCTGCCCCTGCCTATCTCATGAGGCTCAAATGGGATAACATTTCTAAAAATGGCTTGTAGACTGGGAAATTCCATATACAGGACAGCTAGAGGAAGTGGGAGAAACTGGAGGGAATCGGAGGCGGGAAGACACACCCAGTCATCTTCCAAGAAAGACATGGGATTCCTGCACCCCTGAGCCTTCCATTGCCCCGGGGGCCACTAGGAGTATGGGCACATTCAGGAAGAGCCCTGTCTATAAGATCCAGCAGTGTCAGAGCTGGAAGGAACCCAAGGGCTCCTTTGAGCAACCCCCCACCCCACCCCCACCCACATTATTAGACACATCTGAGAACTGAAGGCCGGCGGTGGGGCGGGGAGCACTGGCCTTCAACTCTGACAAGTGTCGAATAGCTTGCTTTAATAGTCACCCAGAGAGACAGAGGTAGAGCTGCAGCAGACACCAGGTTCTTGACACCAAGCATAGGACACTCTTTCCAAGCTCACGGTCCTTGCACATTACCCTCTCTCTGGCTGGGACACCTGGAAGCACATAGAATGGCTGGACTGCCCCCCCCCAAATGTGCCCCCGAGTTGATGTGCCAAGGGTCTCCTGTACAGTGCCTGCAGCCAATGAATATAACAGCCAGGAGCAAACACAGAGCCTTATTGTTAGGGGCAGCGATTGCTGCACTGGGTGGGGCATTTATTTATTATCGCAATTATTTCTTTTCATTAACAGAAAGCAAACATTTCCCCACCCGAGGAACTGGAAGGCTACCACCTGGGCCAGAAGCTAGATGATGTCTCTCCAGACACATTTGAGAGCAGATTCACTCTTCTTAAAATGGCTCTTTCATCACATCCAGGTCAAGTGAGGGTAAGAAAGGTTCGGGTCAGACCTAGGAAGAGCTCCCACACCACCAGATGCAGAGGTGAAAGCTAACAATGGAAGCCCTGGTATGGGCCTTGGGCAAAATATTATGCCATATTCTATATCACTGCTGACCGTCTTCTGTAAAATGTTGGAGGTGGTAAGAATTAAACGATAGACATGTGGGGATCGCTAACGTGGTGCCCAATATGCAGTTACTCAACAAACAAAGGCAAAGTTATATTTAAAGGCAACGTGAGCCAGGCGGCGGTGGTGGTGATGGTGGTGGTGGCGCACGCCTTTAATCCCATCACTCGGGAGGCACAGGCAGGTGGATCTCTGTGAGTTCGAGGCCAGCCTGGTCTACAGAGTGAGTTCCAGGACAGCCGGGACTACACAGAGAAACCTTGTCTTGGAAAAAACCAAAACTGACAAAGGGAATAATAAAAAAGCAATGTGAGCCCTGCTTTGGCAAAGATTGCCCAGCACGGGTGTTCCCAAATAGCTGCTCTCGGGCTAAATAAACAGAGCAGAGGGCAAGAGCCCAGGTGTTCCAGATGTAATCTCACCGAGAGGTGTGTGTATGGGGTCAGAGGGGACAAATTCATTGACCTTTTAGGGTCACGCTTTCCCTAGTGCGACTCTCATTTCACAGTCTCCAGCCCGGCTCTGTGGCCCCAGGTTGGAGCCCCTACCCCCACCTTGCCTGTGTGTGAGTCATCCCAGGCCTCTCCCCTTTCCCTCAGGACAAGCCCTTCTCTCTATCCTATCCTTCCTGATCCCGTTTCACAAGATCCAACTTCTGAGATTGATTCAGATTTTTTTTTCTCCCAGAAAAAAAAAAAAAAAAAAAAAGCAGGATGTAGGTGAGGTCCTTCAATGTCGCCTTTTAAAAGTTTCCAGGGAGCTGAGGCTCAGAGGCTGTGGGCTAAGGAAGGGGAGCTAGGCAGGCAGCATTGAGTCTGAGGTGGCTGGAGGTTTGGATCCCTGGGGACAGGACCACAGGAAAAGTTCCTTCCTCCCCTTTCTTCTCTCGGAAGGATTTTAGAAGCAGGCAGGGGTTGGAAAGACCTCGGCCATAGGAGGAGTCTGTGGCTCACCTCATGTGATTGTTCATAAAGAACCTCTTACTCAGCGGGCGGTGGTGGTGCACGCCTTTAATCCCAGCACTCGGGAGGCAGAGGCAGGTGGATCTCTGTGAGTTCAAGGCCAGCCTGGTCTACAGAGTGAGTTCCAGGACAGCCAGGACTGTCACATAGAGAAACCCTGTCTCGAAAAACCAAGGGGGGGGGGGGGGACTCTTACTCCTAGACTCTTGAATCTCATCCTCTGAGGGGTTCCTTTCCTCTAGCAAGATGCTTAGTGACTGTGCTAGGGGAGGGAGTGAAAACCTATGAACTATACTATTTGACCGTGCGTGCCGGAGAGGCCCCTGGAAACCTCTCAGGTTGGCATTTCCCACCGTGTTGAGGAAGTTTTGCCTGGTGCTAAAGGAAGATGGCAGCTGATAAAAGAACTCTGGGGGTTTTGTTTGTTGTTGGTTTGTTTGTTTGTTTCTAGTAAGTTTGGACAATGCGATGTGAATAGAATTTCTTCACTCAAGACTTCTCAATATTCCAGTGGGATTTGACGACCTCTGGGATGTGTGTGACTCAAAACCGGCCCGTGAAACAGTGAGTCAGCTGCCCTCTGGTGTTACGAAAGGAAACTGAGGCAGGCGATCCCAGAGACAGAGTCACCAGGGAGTCCGGGTTGTTCTTTCCTTAACATCAAAACTAATTAAAAAAAAAAACATAATAGACAAAGGCGGCGGCGTGCAGCAAAATGGCCCAACATTTAAAGGCATCTGCCACCCAAATGGACACCCTGTAATACCTACATGGTGGAAGGAGAGAGCCCACTCCTGAAAGTTGTAGTCTGGTCTTCATGGGTGTGTGTGTGTGTGTGTGTGTGTGTGTGTGTGTGTGTGTGTGTGTATGGATAGGAATAAAAATATATATACCTAATGGGAACGGCGGTGGGAGTCTGTAATCCCCACACCCCAAAGACTAAGGTAGGAGGTAGGAGGGTTGAGAGTCTGTAGCCAGCTTGGGTTATATGGAAAGACTATTAAAAAAAAAAAAATTACAAACCTGCTCATCCTCTTCCTGATTTTGTTTTTTGTTTTGTTTTTTTTTTTGTTTTTTTCACTGTGATTGGGGGCAGAAGATGTGGGAATTGAGAGTTGATTTATTTACACATATATGTTCTAAAGGCCAGGAGGTTCCTCTTGCGTAGAATTGTTTCAACTCCTCCTAAGCAAGAACTTCCATCAGACCTCTTTGGAGGTGGATGCTGACATCTGGTTGAGTCGTGAGCCCCCTTACCATAGGGGGTTCCACACCACGGTTGACTGAACAGTGGGTGGAGTGACAGGTCAAAAGGGAAGTCCTCATCAAGGCTACGTTCACAGTCACATCCCCAGAACCGGTGACTATCTTAGGGAAAAATGAGTCTCTACAGATGTCATGATAGACTCTTGAAATGAGTGCTCGTCTGAGTGGACCCTAAATTCAGGGGTAAAAGTGTCTCTATAAGACCGAGGGCAGTTATACATGCAGAGAAGTAAGCAATGTAAAGCTAGAACAGACTGCTGTAGCCACCAGCTAGGGTGCTGGCAACAACCGGAGGAGCTTAAGAAACAAGGAAAAGCCCCTCCGTGTTCTAAAGGTCAAAACTAGGACCAGCGGATAAAGGTGGCTCCCAGAGCCAGGAAACAGGCTTCTTGGTTTTGGACGAGGGATGCTGTTGAGGGGAATGCAGGAGAGAGGCTACACTGTATGATGTTTGGGGTCCTTCCGACACCGGCACCCCACCAGCACCCCTGGAGGATATTGGTGATGCGGTAAGGAGGAAGCTGTAGGATTTCCTTTCTGTCCCGGGAAGAGGAAGCTGTGAGTGCTAGCCACAAGACAGGAAGAGCGAGCTGGCTGCTTTCAAAGTTAGTCCCTTAAAAGACCTCCAAGCCACTTCGGGGCCTGTAGGGTATTGGGCTATCTCCTCTAAGTGGCCTGCCAGGCAGGTGGCCTTCCGCACTGGGTAAGGAACTAGACAAGGACGGCAGCCTCCGGCTTAGTTGACACCAGGGGATTGCTGAATTCCACACCATGCCTGGGACGTCAATTTGTCCTGGAACTTTGCCTCAGTGACAGAAATCAGCCCAGAGATAACTCCCCCCCGCCCCCCGCCCCCCAACTAGCCTGTCCCCGGCACTTCGCTCCACGCATGCGCTTTTACACGCACCCAAGAACTCTGTCACAACAGCCTCTCTGCCCGGAGACAAGCGATAACATGCCCGCCTGCCTGCCTCTTCTTGCCTTTAGTCCCTGGCAAATTAAGACCAAACCCAAGTTGCAGGGCAAAGCAGGATCAATTACCAGGCAAAGGAGTAGGCTGCGGTTTGAATGTCTCAGCCGCAGCTTGCGGAGACCTGGGAGACCTCGGGACAGGACTGAGAGGGGTGAAGCCCCATCGGATTTCTCAAAGCTACGGGGTGACCCAAATGTCTGCAGCTGTTGGCAAAGCAGGTCCTGTCACTTGGTCCCTAAAGCCAGGAGCTGGGTGTTCCTTTCCTCCGGAGAGTGGGGGCGCACAGAATGAGCTTTGCCCACCTGAAAGATGGATGCTCTGGGCAGAAGTCCCAACCGGGGCGTACCTGTGTATGCCGTCTGACTGGATTATCCAGAGCTTAGCGCCATGGGCGTCCTCCCCCCCCCCCAACTCCCTCAGGGTGGGGAGGGCCGCGGCTGCCACTGCCCAAAGTCAATCACAGCCCCCTGCTTCCCTGGAAGCTACTTTCAGGGGTGACCCCTCTTGGCTTCTGGTTGACCTTTTCCTACTCCCCAAAGTCCTCACAAACCCTAGTAACCATCCCCAAGGTTGAGAGGGGCAGGCAACCCAGCACACACACACACACACACACACACACACACACACACACACACACGCACCCCCCCTCCCCTGTTTTAGGTCAGAAATGTTTTGTAACCAGGCTTGCTTCTGCTAGGGAGACGCTCACTCGCTTGCAGGGTTGTTTTGTTCAGCTGGGCAGGGCTGAGCCGAAGCCCCCCCTGTCCTCAGCTGCCTTCTCCACCTCCCTTCACCACCCTAATTTCAGGCTCAACTGTGCGTGTTTAGGGCTTAATTAAACTCCTGTCTTGCTCTCAGCAGAGACACTTTCTGCCCCAGGGAGTTGCTACCGTGCTTTGTGGGGAAGGCAGGTCTGAGCAGGCTTCTCCAGAGATGATCTGCTGTGAGAGGGAAAGAACATGCCTTCTGGAAGCTGCTGGGCATGGCTGTGCAAAGGGAGCCACCTTGGCCTCCCTGGCTGAGGGCTCGAAAGCACCCAGGAGCCTCCCCACCTCGGCCTCCACCAACCTCGCTTGCCCCTGCTCCATTATTCCAGGTCGGGCTGACCTGGTCACCCTGCTCTCCAGTGCCGTGCCCCACCCCGCCCTGTCCTGCCTTGCCCAGCCAGCCAACAACAGCCCTTCACCACCACCACCACCCACCCACTGCTGGCCACACCCTGGCCTCACCGTCCCCAGAGTCCTATGGGAACAGGTTTCCACCCCAAGGAACTTTGGACCCCTCCCTTGAGCCCTCAAGAGGGTGTAAAAAAAAACCAGCAAGGATGCTGTGCAATCCAACCTGAGAATGGATTCTGTAGTCCAGAACTTTCTAGACAACATCTGGGGGGGGGGGGTTGGTTTGGAAGCCTGGGTTAGTCCATTAGAACCTGCTAACCCTTGAGCAGCTTATTCCTACTTCCTAGCCTCAGTGTAAGCTGGGACCTCTCTTACAGGTTTGAAGGGGGATTGATAGAGATGATATTAGAAATTGCCTATACAAATAATTAAAATCTTGGACAAGGCTGAGCAAGCGGTTAGCAAAACTAGATCTTTAAGCATTTCCCTCCAAAAGATTCCCTCCAATGCCTCTCACCCTGGCCAGGACATGCTGATCTTGCCACCTCTGGACTCTACTCCTTGGGTTTCAAAAGCCCCCATGGGAGTCACGACGCCTGTGTTTCCCCACAGCAGTTTTTACTAACAGGAAAATAGAGGCAAGGAGCCTCGTCCAGACCACACAACATGCTGAAGAGATCTAGAGCCAGGCCTCCGATACCCTGCCTAGTCCCCAAGGTCCCGTCACCGCTGTCACTGGGCTGAATCTCCTTTCTGACAGATTGTTTAAGCTTGTAGGGAAGGGGTGGGTCCTGGCTAGCACAACCCGCTGTAGTATGTGGCTCTATTTTAAGGGACTGGGGATCAGCAGAGTCCTAGGGACTTCAGACGTCTCCCACTTCAACCTTCTTGGAAAACTAAGCCCCAGACAGAGGAGTAGTCAGGTGGCAGAGGAAGGTGACAGAGCACCCACTCACCCCTCTGTCCTGGACAGGCCCATGGGCAGGACACAGGAAACTGTCCCCAAAGCTTAGGGGTAAGCCCATGATGTGTCCGTCCCTAGATGACCCTGTGGCTTCTGATATTCTGAGAACTTCCCCATGAGATGACACAGAACCCAGGACAAGGCTCTTCATCTTCCCCGGAGAGGACCAGAGATGCAGCCTCTGGGCACTTCAAAGCCCTTCCTGACATGATCTCATGTGGCCTCACCTGCGCTTGGGAGGGAGTCAGGGGCCAGGGAAGGGAGAGGTAGGCGACTGAAGAGCCGTGGCTTGTCCACAGTCCCACCATCAAGGAAACTGATTTTCTTCTGTGTACCTCAGTTTCTCTCTCTTTAAAATAACGGCTGAGGATGCTCCCCTCCCATTGCCTGGATGGCTAGCGGCCAAGCAGGCAGAAGCAAGCGTCTTGATCCATAGCAGGTGAGCCTGAGTGGTGATATCTTCCACAAGCCAGGCTCCACATCTGTGAAATGGGACCATACGCTTATCTTCACAGGTGGGATTTCGACCAAATGACCAATAAGAAAAATGAATAAATCATCCCTCTTAGGGATCAGTACACACTAGTTGCCCTATAAATGTTACTTTTCTCCTCAAACTGCCAGGCCAGGCTAACAGCCTTAGTCTGTGAACTAACGCCTACGATCCCGAGTTTCCTTAGGGCTCAGTGTGGCTCACACTACCCTTAGCAGTGTCCCAGGCCCCCAGTCTCCATGCTCACTGCTGGGCAAGGCGGAAGTCCTGTTGTCTGAGCCCTTCTCAGGGGCCAGGGGCCGTGAGTTCTAACCCTCATCAGCTACCAGCTTATTGTGTGGCCTCAAGCCAGCCTCCTGGCTTCCCTCAGTTTCCCCACCAGTAAAATGGGACTAATGACCATCAGCCTCCTGCATTTGGGTGTTGTGAGAATTAATTAAGGTTTGTAAAAAGGCTTTGAGATCCATGGATGAAAGGGCTGGGGGGCGGACAGAGTGTTATTATCCACTATTAGTACTGTTATATTCTATCCAGGGATCTCAAAGCCTTTTACAGACAGTAATTAGTACCTTGCAGGGGTGTTTTGAGGATGATTAGCTCCATTTCACACACGGGAAAATTAAGGCACAGACAAGAAGTCAAGTCACAAGAGGGCCAAGAGACATCCTAGTGTTCCTAGAATGTACTGCGGCCGTGGCCCTTGCACCCGCCCTGCTTGGGCTGTACTTAAGGCGTCTCCCTCAGACAGGTCACCAGGGTCCACGGTCACAGGGCTGTGGAGAGGCTCGGAGCAAGTGTCTTTTTCACTTGTGTCTCTGGTTCTTTTTTTTTCCTGTTGGACTTTCCCCAGAGAGAGCTCAGGGTGGCCCGTGTCTAAGCCAGCTGGGCAGCAAAATCCTTCACCGGGAGACATGGGAGGAGAGTGAGAGCAGACACCCCCATTTCTTCATCCCTCCTCAGACTCTGCTGGTCACCTTTCTGTGGGATCCAAGTCGAACTTGGGTGAACCTTCCAGGCAGTCTCTACAAGGGCATCGGAGTCAGGAAAGAGAAAAGCGGTTACAGGACCGACGAGAAAAGGTCCAGGGGCCAGGCTGAGTCCATTGGAGGCTGAGTGCACAAGCAAGGCCCTGGTCTACCCGCTCTGGAGAAGCCTCTTACTTCCTGGAGACCATTGGGGGTCCCTGATGTCTGTGGTTGGCTCTGTGGTACTGTGGTATGTGGACACTGATTGTTTTTTGGAAAAAAAAAAAAAAAGCATCCCAGAGTCAGTATTTGAAGACGGGTTGTACTTATTTGCACAGTGAAGTACAATCCTAACTCCATAAAGTAAATTCAGTACCTTACTGTAGTATTCAAGAGCGGATCCGGCCTCAGAGCATGAGTCCCTACCAGGCTCGTCTTGTTAGACCATTCCAGGCATTCTGTTCTCGGCCTACTCTCTAGAGCAATGTTTCTCCACCTTCCTAATGATGCGACCCTTTAATACAGTCCCTTATGTTGTGGTGACCCCCCAACCAGAAAATTACTTTGTTGCTTCTTCGTAACTGTAATTTTGCTACTGTTACAAATCGTAAGTATCTAATATGGGACCCCCAAAGGGATAGCGACCCACAGGATGAGAGCCTCTGCTCTAGACAGACACCAGAGTACTTGATGGGGGACACTGATGGTCAGTGGCATGCTAGTGAGTTTATTTAGCCAGCTTTCAAAATAAAAACAACAACAGTACGCACACCACAGTCACCTGGTCTCTAGCATTCGGCAGTGTCCATGGTGTCCTCCTTTCCCCACGATTGCTTTCAAGCTCCCAATGTGCCAACAGCTAGCTCATCAAATTCCAGGAAGTGGAAAGTCAGTCATGTTTTAAGGTAGCTCCAGAGCACTGTTATCTCCTGAGACACATTTCTCCAAAGAGAGAACCTAGCTGAAGGTGACTCGCTTCCCAGGGTGATCCCTGCACAGATCTCTCTAAGTCCCGTCCCCGTCCCTCCCCATCCCCCCCCCCACGCCAAATAAAAGGAGAAAAGAGGAACACTGTTCTCTCCTATTATTTTTTACAGATTTTTTGGAAGTTTCTTTCTTTCTTGTTTACATTTTATTTTAATTTTTACATTTATTTTATGGGTAATTTGTCTCTGTGTGTGTTTGTGTACCACACACATGCCTAGTGACCTTGGAGGTCAAAAGAGGGTGTCAGATGCCCTGGAACTGGAGTTACAGATAGTTGTAAGCCACAATGTGGGTGCTGGGAATGAGTGCTGGGTTCTCTGGGAGAGCAGCCGGTGCTCTTAACTGCTGAGCCATCTCTCCAGCCCCAGGAAAGTTTCTTTGAGAAGAGGAAAGCAACTTATTAAGGAAATGTGCATAAGATGGAGTATGTCCTGATCGAAGAATACAAGGGGTATATGTGTGTGTGTGTATACACACTATATATATGTATAGAATATATAGAGAGAGACTATATACAGAGTAGAGAAAGAGAAAGGTAGAAGACATGGACAAGTAGAAAATCAGAAAAGGGAAGGAGAGACAGAGCGAGCATTATATTATTCTGAGCCATTTGAGAATTTAGAATGACTTGGTAGACATGATATCTTATGTCCTCTAAATGGTTCTCAACCTTCCTAATGCTGCGACCCTTTAATACAGTTCCTCATGTTGTGGTGACCCCAACTATAAAATTATTTTTGTTCCTACTTCATAACTGTAATTTTGCTACTGTTGCAAATCGTAACGTGACTATCTCATATGCTGGATATCTGATATGCGACCCCCGTGAAAAGGTTGTTCAACCCTCTTCCCCCAAGGGGTCGCAACCCACAGGTTGAGAATCACTGCCCTAAATAATCCAGTTTCTATTTCCTCCAGAAACCACCCTCTTCTCATGACCTCTAATTCAACACTCCAAATTAGGAAATCAAAATCAACTTAACATTGTCATCCCATTCGCGGACCTCATGCAAATGCCTTCTACTTTCACAGTGATGCCTCTTCCCTGTTTCTGGTTCAGGATCCACGTCAGGGTTGCGAGTCATATTTAGCTGCCATGCCTCGTTAGCTCCCTTTAGTCTGAGACAGATCTTCGGTCTTTCCCTGTCATGGTCACCCTGACAGTCATTTTCTCTTTTTGTCTTTCTGAGTCAGGGTCTTACTACACAGTCCTGACTAGTCCGAAACTTGCCATGTTACCCCAAGCTGGGACCCTCCTGCCTCTGCCTTCCAAGTGCTGGGATTACAGGAATGTGTCATGTGCCTGGTGACAGTATTAAAAAGTACGGGACATCATTTTGTCGGACGTTCCCCAGTGTTTTCATGTTCCCCCTCAGGCCGCTCACTCTTGGCAAGAAGACTCTGCAAAGACACTATGCTTCTCACGGGCACGTCAGAGCTCTCTCTAACAATGAGGCTCACCCTGTCACTGGGTCAAGTTGGTGCCTGCCAGGCTTCCCCATCACACACTCACCATGGTTTGCTTTGAATTTGATAACTGTGTGGTCAGGAGAAACTGCAAGTCGGCACCAATGCTCTGCCCCTCACCAACTCTCCACCCACCACCCTTAGCATCCTTTGATGACTTCAGCCTTCATCATCCACCACGATAGTTACCAAAGGAAGATCATCCACGGCTATCATTCACTCTCCATCCATCCATGCATCTATCCATTATCCATCATCCATGCATCCATGCATCCATCCATCATCCATCCATCCATCCATCCACCCATCCACCCACCCATCTGCTGGCATCCTACTGTAAGAGATGCATAGACCCACGAATTCCTATTTCAACTGAAATGTTATTAGTACAACTATTTGTGCTTATACCCAAATTGTCCTAGATTTAGCCAGTGGGAACTCCATCAGACTGACTTGTGATCATTTTGACGTCAACTCTTGGAGCATTTCCTCATTGTCTGGCACAAAAAGAGGTTAAGATGTTTCCCCTCCCTCCCTCTCTTCCTTCCTCCTTCCTCTCTCAAAGGCTAGCCTGAACTCACTATGTAGGTTAAAGCTAGCTTCGAACTCATGGCAATCCTCCTGCCTCAGCTTCCCGAGTGTTGCTATTATAGGCTTGACCTGCCATACATGACACAAACAGATATTCAGTCTCTTCTGAGAATGTTCCTGTGTTAGCCCCGGCATCTGCCTTCTCTAAGGAACTCCAGCGTCTTTTGCAGAGAATGGCTGGCACACACAAACTGTGATCTGGACACCTGGTAACTTGTTTTTCCTTGGGTGTCATTGTCTCTTGGCTCCTGCCACTAGTCAACAGTTCTAGAATTCTGTAATGTGAAGTAACAGAAGAAGATCCTGACGTCTTCTTTTAAATTTTTTTTTATGTGCTTGGTGTTTTGCCTGCCTGAATGCCTGTGTGAGGATGTCGGATCCCAGAACTGAAGTTACCAACAGCTGTGAGCTGCCACGTAGGTGTTGGGAATTGAACCTGGGTCCTTTGGAAGAGCAACCAGTTGTCTCAACTGCTCAGCCATCTCTCCAGCCCCCTTGGCATTTTCTTATGTCTGACAAGGTCCTAGTATTTCAGCATCTCATGGGATGCTGTCTATTGGTTTGACATGGATATTTTTTAATTCTGCTAGAGCAGCATCCAATTTTAATCTTATGTATCATTATTGTATACAGTCTTATGTATCATCATTAGTATGTGTGCATATGTGTGCTGCACATAGAGGGCAGAGGAGGGCATCAGGTGTGCCACTCTAACAAGTCCATCTTGTTCTCTTTGGATAGGATTTCTTATTGAAAATGGAGCTCAGCTGGCAGCCAGCAAGCCCCAGCAATCTTCTGGTCTGGACTCCCACAGTCATGGGGACAGGCGTGTGGGCATGCAACTATGCCCAGCTTTTTACATGGGTCCCAGGGTTGGAACTTGGGTCCTTGTGCTTGCCCCACAAACACTCTTACTCACTAGCCATGTCCCCAGGCCCATGTACATGTGTGCGTGTGTGCATGCATGTGTGTGTGTGTGTGTGTGTGTGTGTGTGTGTGTGTAAGTAAGAAATGTGGGTATATATGTTGGACTTTTGCAGGTGATAATTATTATTTTGATTCAGGGTCTCACCTTAGCCCAGGCTGGCCTAGATCTCACAGTAATCCTCTGCCTCAGCCTTTCAAGTGCTAGAATTACAGGTGTGAGTTGCCATACCCAGTTTGGACTTTATAAAAACAAACAAACGAACAAACAAGGAAGGATTTCCTATGAGGAATTGGGGCTAGGTGCATGGAGGGAAACTGTAATCTGAGGGAATGTTAAGAAAGGAACTCTCCATGGGGAGGTCAAGTCTCCTGCCCTGGGGTGCAACTTGCTGAAGGAGAGGTGATTTCAGTTGAGATTGTAGAGGCCGCAAAACTGGAGGTCAGGATGCTGAATGATCTGTAGCCTACTGGGGTCAAAGGTCTCCATAGCTGGAGGCAGAGACGATGTCTGTGTCAATGCTAAGGCAAGAGGAGGCATGTTTGGAGGCCAGTATGGGATGATGGGGACCAGTGCTGAGGGGTGGCTGGAACTTTTCAGAGAGGACAGAGCTGCTGACTCCAACCCTGGGACCAGCGAGAGATGTGAAGTACTAGTCCCTGGCATAGAACAAGCCCAGCGTTGCACAGGGTTTTATTATTTGTAGGAAGCAATTAAATGTACCTCCAGCAGAGCTAAATGACAGTTCTAGGCAGCAACTGCTACATTCTGCACATTTCTCCTTCTCCTCTCACCTCTTCGCCTTTCCAAGTCCTTGGCATAGCATTTGAGGGCAGCCAGATCCGGCTGAAATCTCAGTGGCTCACCAATCAGCTGCCTGGCCTTGGGCAAATCTGGGCCTCATCTATGAAATGGGTCGATAATTACACGATCATGGCGAACTCCACCAGTGCCTGGAGTCTGGGAACACTGAATGCCACAAGGCTGGTAACTGCTCAGAGGCTGAACAGATCCAAGGGGCAGAAAGAGGCAGAGCTGATACCAGCTAGGAACTGGATCTTCATGGCCCAGACAGAGGAGCAAGCAGGAGAGGAGCGGGGAGCAGGGTTTCCCAACCGTACCAGCAGGTCCAGGAATACAGTCCGGACACTGGAGTTCAGAGGCAGAGGCAAACTGAAAGGCTGGGGCCCTTGTTTGTGGTTAAGTGGGTAGCCTCGGCAGTTCCCCATTTAAACTGGGAACTAAGCAACAGCCAGCCAGTGCCACAGGCCTCCATCCAACCCATTTCCGGCCATGGTCCTAGTCCCAAAGGGCTCCCTGGTCACTGGCCTTTTCCAGGGTCTCTGCAGGGGCTTCCCCGTTTGGGGGTAGGGTCATCACTCCTCCAGGGACAGTGCTTGTGGGAAAAAGCCAGGCTGAATTTTGACGCTTGTCCTAAAAGCAGCCTATCACTGAACTGGGGAAGGACAGAGCGGGGAGCAGGAAGGGCGTGGTTGCCCACAGCAGAGAGAATTGCCAGGCAGAGGCCACCGCTCTAGGACTCTGGACACAGGCAACACAGAAAGTGAGATTGCCATTATCTCAGTGTCTAGGTCAACACCCACTTTACAGACGAGGAACCAGAAGTTACGAGTTTTTAGCCTTCCTAACATAAGGGAGGTGGTAAGTGCCAGAGCAGGATTGGAACCCAGGTCTCTGGAGCAGGGTGTTTTTGCTCAACACTCCTCCCACACAATTCACAAATAATCAGTGTTGGAACCCAGCACCCCCTAGGTGCTGGGGTGAGGTCAAGCAAGAGTCAGAATGTAAGAAGAGGGGGTTGAATTGGGGAGGCGCAGACTAGACCCTGGAACACCTGACCACTAGACTTTTGGGGGCCTCGTGCATGACCCTTTATGGGGCGCTGAGTCCCTTGGTGGAGAATAGAGACAGTGACAAGAAAAGGAATCAGTCAGAAAACGGAGGTTTGACCAGGATGACCTAGCTCTCCGGTTCCCCAAGGTCAAGGCAAGTCCAATGTGAAGCACCAGGAGCAGAGGCACGCAGGATCCCCACCCCTGCCCAACCCCTCCGGCTCCCCAGGGGAGCTGCAGGGCTCTGGATTTGGGGGAAGAGAAGGAAGAGTTTAAGTTCTAGGCCTCCATCTCCTTCCAGGTGTTAGATCTGCTTTTTCCCCTCTGGGCTAGCTCATAACCTAGGCATGGCAACTGTGTCTTCTCGGCCCCCTTCCTGGAGGGAGGACTGGGTGAAGGTCCTCCCTGCAGCAGGTATGGAGAGAACGCCATCGCACAGGGCACGTTTAGGTTAAGGTGTTTGTGTTTGCTACACGGTTCGGTCTGGGAAATTTCCACTCCCTTTCCCCTCTCCACAGCAAGAGAGCCCAGCCTCCGCCGGCCTCTGTCTCTTCTCTCCCTCGCCTTGCTTCCCTGTGAAGCCCTTTCCCGGCCGCCCGTTCCCCTTCATCAGACAGGCATCTGGCTCCACACACAGCCCCTTCCTTAAATCCTTCTCTGCAACATCCATCCCTTCCAGATACTTCCAAAGCCGAATGGCCTCCGGGGAACCCACTCGCTTCACCGGCAGGCTGGTTACGGGGAACAAAGGGGCACAAGTGCCGGGCGGTGGTGGCGCACGCCTTTAATCCCAGCACTCGGGAGGCAGAGCCAGGCGAATCTCTGTGAGTTCGAGGCCAGCCTGGGCTACCAAGTGAGTTCCAGGAAAGGCGCAAAGCTACACAGAGAAACCCTGTCTCGAAAAAACCAAAAAAAAAAAAAAAAAAAAAAAAAAAAAAAAAAAAAGGGGCACAAGTGACGTGACCCTCCTTCACAGCATAGCACCCCTCCTGGCAACCTGACCTTAGGAAGCCTATGGTCCACTTGGGGTAAGGAAGCCGCCGGCGCTCTCGGACCGTTTAGAAACCAGACACAATAAGACAGCTCTTGAGGGGCGCCACATGAACTCAGGGAAGAAAGCAATTTGAGGGAACACGATGGACAGAAAAGATAGGGCAGCCAACCTGGACTTGACCCCCATGGAAAAATTACTGATGTACTGCCTCGCCTTGGGGACTCCCTTTTTTTTTTTTTTTTATCGTCTGTGGCTGGAGAAGGAGGGTAAGATAGGACCAAGTGGCCTCAGAGACGGGGCTACTTCATTCATGCCAAGTTGTCCTCCTCGTCCCTGAATCTCTGGCAGCCTTTGTGTTGGAGAAAACCCTGTGTGAAGCCAGGGGATCCTTAGAGAAAAACACGGCTTCGTTGTGGGGTTTGCACTGTGCCCAGGGAAGGTCAAGGGGGCCGTGGGGGTGGTGGGGAGTAGGTCCCACTTTCTGGTTCAACCACCTACTTTTGTTTGAACAACCAACTTCCTGTCTCTAACCCGATAAGGCAGGCAGGCCTGGCTTTGAGACAGGGCCAGGTCAGCGGCTGTCCCGGCTAGGGTTAGTGTAGTCGTAAGTGTGTGGAGTGTGTACAAGAGGCTTTTATTCAGGCCTGGGATGTGGGGAAGGGCTAGAGGAAGAATAGCCCTAGGAAACAAAGCACTGGGGAAAAAAAAAAAAAAGGAGACTCTGAAGGATTAGCCAGTCGGGAGACTCCACCCTCCAATGGCGGGGCCCCAGGAGCTTGCCTTTATGAAGGGGAGCAGCAGCTGAAATGGCCCTGGGCAGTGCCCTGCTTACCTGCAAGCTCGTTCAGACAACCGAGGAGCCTCCTCTGTGCAAGTCTTGGGCAAGGCCAAGCCACCACGCCTGATCACACCTCACATGACTACCCCCTGTCCAGCCCCACTGGGGTGTTTTCTTCTGCTGAACTCCATCCCCCATCCACCACTAGGACATTGCATCTGAAAGGCTCCCTTAACTCAGACCACCCGGGTGACTAGATTTTGCCATCATCAACTCTAGGTTTTGAATGAACGGTGAATGTTTTCACTCTGCATGTTTAATACATGGGTATGACAGGAGCTGCTATACTCCTGGGTTGAAGGACGTGTTGCCGCATTAACCGGAAGTGGAGCCTCTCCTAGGACATTATCTCTTCTTAGGCAGTGCAGGTTCAAGGGCTGAAGGCGGTGAGCACAGAAAGGCCAGCAATCTTGGCCCAACATGGCAAGACTGTACAGAGCAATTCTAGCAGCTGAATTCCCAATGGGCCCAACCCCAGATCAGCATCTCTTTGTCCCTGTATGCTGTATCTTTGTCCCTGTCCACAGAGGTTTAACCTAAGCCTCTCCCTCTGAGAGTCAACTCCCCGAGGAACCCAGCCTGTGACAGGGACCCTGCTCTAGAATTGGAACAAAACAATAATAATGGTAACTGCTATTTAGAGATGGCTCCTTGCCAGTCAGGTACTGAGCAATACACTTTATATCTATTATCATAATGTCCTCTCCCAGTTGAATAGAAAGGACCTTGGTTTAAAAAAAAAAAAAACATCTTAAGGAAAAGTAGAGACTTGGTTGGTCTAGGTAACTAACCAGGCTAGTAGAGCTGCCAGGGAATCCAGTGTTGCCGCATCAGGAACCCGGGTCTCCCATGAGCTTTGGTAAACTGGTTCCATCTGGAGGCTCTGAACACCTTGTTCTCCCCTAGCTTCTGGCTGGGGCCAGCACTTTGTGAGTACCTGGCCAACACATGCATCAACCCAGCCTCCACTCCGTCCTCATAGGGCTGTCTCCCTTGTCCATGTGTCTAAAATTCTCTTGTATAGACTTGGGGCGTTCACTTAGAGCCTGGTCCCTTTTAGCTTCATCTGGTTCCCAAGGCTGTTTTCCTAGCACATGAAGGCAAAGCATTCTGAGAACGCTCTCCACTTCCTGCAATGCCATAGTCAGGCTAGCCTTGAGGAGAAGCGGGGCAGAGGGAGGTGTTGGGCTGTGTCTCGGGGGTGAGAGAGGGAGGACAAGGTCTGAATGAAGGGACCTAGAACATGAAAGGCCTAAGTCCTTTGGCTAGAAGTCTAAGGTTCCCTTGAGGGAGGGGAAAGTGAGGGTACCCTGCAAGACCCAAGTGTCTTCTGTTTCCCGTGGTCACTGAGAGTCAGTGACACTCTGACCCAGGGGAGACTTCACTGCTTATCTGTCTAGAAAGCACTGTCAATGTGTCCTCTGGGAAACGGCTGAAGAATGGGTGTGCAGGGTCACTAGAGGGCCAGAGCCATGGCTTGGGGAGAAGGCTAATGCAATCAGCTAAGAGGTGACAGGGACAGAGAGACTGGAGGGGACTGGACACGCTCCACCCACCAGCCAAGACCAAGCCTCAAACCAGATGGAACTGTCTTGCCTTAGTGCCCACCCCCGGGGATGTTGGCTTTCTAGGATCTACCCAAGGAACGTCTGGGACTTCCTTTACACTCATGTCTTCTATCAGTGGCTCTCAACCTGTGGGTCGTGACCCCTTTGGACATCACAGGTCAGATATTTATATTAAAATTTATCACAGTAGCAAAGATATAGTTATGAAGTAGCAATAAAATAACTTTCTGGTTGGGGGCCCACCACAACATGAGGAACTGTATTCAAGGGTCATGGCATTAGAAGGCTGAGGACCACTGTCTTATACTGTACCTCAAAAATACCTTTTGGCAAACTATTCTCATGACTCATGTATGTGCCAACATTGGTATGGCAAGTCATCACATCCTACTTGGTCCCATTCTCCCGTCTACCAAGTGACATACTCAGGCAATAAGGAAGACAGAGTAGAGAGGCATAGCTATTCTTGGAGACCCAATGAGGGGTAACCTCAGAAGATGCCCCTCACCACTGTCCACACTGATGAATGCAAGCAGGAAAATACTTCCCCCCACTTGAAGACTAATGACAGAAAAGGTATACGCTGCTGGGGAAGACACCACCAGAATCATGACTAGGGTCTGGGAAGAGAGTTACTGAGTGGGAAGGTAACTCCCATCAGAGCCCAGGATGGAATCCCTGAGCTAAGAGATGCCGAAGAATTGGGGGCCCGCACACGTTTTCTGCAATAGACACAGAATTTTATAGGATGGGTTTGTTATGCTGTGTGCATGTGCATCTACTGTATTTATGTGTGGGGCTCAATTCTCAGGTGACATCTGTCTACGGGATGGTTTCAGGCCACACTGAGAGGTCTGCCACTCCTCAGGGGTCCTGGAGGAGATGAAATGAGACGTTCCGTACTGGGTCCCCTCATCTTTCAAGTGACCCGGTGTGGAGCACCCCACTCCCCTTCCCCCCTCTGCATTTGTGGTGTCTGAGAGAAGGGGAAGCCAGCAGGAGAAGAATATGGGGCAGCTCTGGGAATTCTCAGTGACCACTCCAGCCCCTCCCCCACTCCTGGGTGCCCACTGCTCTGGTTGCTGGTAAGTTATTAGACGAAGCGGTTCCCTCCGCATCAGGGGGAAGGCCCTGTATTCTCTAGTCACCTGTCTTTGTTTCCTAGAGTTTCCACGGGTGTCTCAAATGGACAATTCTGGCTTCTCCAAACATCCACCCGGACAGTAGAAGGTACGGCTTGGTGACCAGTGGTGCTTGGGATTCCCCAGACTTGAGGTCTGGAGGCAGGGAGGAGACCTTGGGCTTTTTAGAGATCGACCGTAAAGGGTGTGGTCATGATGCAAAGGCCGTTTGTAAAGTTTGAAGCAGAAACATCTCTCCTAAGGATGTACCTCCTTTGATGAGAAAAGGAGCACTTGCTACCGACGGCCTTCATCTTCAGGGCTGACACACGGCAGTGTGCTCAGCCCCACACTCTCCTCTTCAGCCCTGGGCTCGTGCGCTCTTTCATAGGCTCCCAACCTGAAATATCTCAAATCTCTCGGAAAACGGGCAGAGCCGAGTAGGTGAATGAATGATAGCATCGCCCAGGCACAGATTAGGTGGGAGGCTCTGTTCTGAGCACTTCGCAGGAGTGACTGGACTTAAGCCTCCTAACAGCACCCCAAGGAACACCTTGGTATCCTTTCCACACAGCCAAGGAGCTGAAACAGACGGAGGGGAGCTCACTCAAGGTCATGCAACTGGTTGGCAAGAGAGCCAGCCAGGCAGCCTGCTTCTCCCTGGCAGCCTCTGAGAAGGAACGAATGAATGAGCAAATGAATGAATGAATGAATGAATGAGGAAGCAAGGACACATCCACGGCACTGCACCAGTGCTAAAGGGCCAGGCTGCCCCTGGTGATGATGGCATTAACGTTGACGGAGATGGTAAGGAAGACATCCTCCCCAGCCCGGCTGCTTCCAGCTCTCCCATGAGAGTGTTTTGCTCAGGCATAAACATGAAGCAGCTGATGTGGCGGGAAGAGTCCCAGTGTCTGGCTTGCCTTGTGACCTTGGATAAACCCTTTGTCCTTTCCTGGCCTCACTCACTGCATGTAAGGAATGGCTGGCGAAATCAGATTTGGGAGGCCTTTCAGCCTAGACACCCCCTGCCTCTCCTCTCAGATGAAGCAAAAAGCAGGAGAGTGAGCTCTGAGGCTCGGGCTGTCTGGTCTCAGGGAGCCCTGGGAAGATGGGAAGTCCGGGTGAGCAGGCCCCAAGCTTAGTCTAGAAGATCTTGGAGTAAAATGTGGGTGCAGGCCTCACCCCTATGCTTGCCTTAAATCACCTTGACCTTCCCAAGAAGAGCTGAGGCAGAGCCTGGTTCTCGCCTGGGAACTTGCCCAGAGGCCAGCTGACTTTCCATTTTGCAGCCAAGGATGCAGAAGCCAGAAAAGCAGGAGAGAATCCCAGGCCCCATAACAACTCCGCCTCTGTCAGCCCTTCCCACTACCCTTGCTCTGAAGTCCCGGTCGCCAGGCGAAAGGGTGTGTCCCAATTCTAAGCCGCAGAAAGAGAAATCATAGACCACCGAGCTGGTCCAGTAGGCTCTCTAGCTTTTCCCTGGGGACTCTGTGTCATCCTGGGCCACAAGTCAGCAAAACCACCATTGGGACATCAACTCACTGAACCACGGACTTGGGGTCAGGCAGTTGCTTATGACCAATTCTCCTGTCCAAGGTATTGAGCGGGTCTTGGGAAAATGACAAAGTATGTGTCTTCCTGACTGCCTACTATGGCCTCTGGCTTTGAGGCACACCTCCCAGCTCCATCTCACCCCTCACAATGTTCCTCAGCTCCAGCTTTGCCTCTGCTCAAAGCTGGCTGTTTCTTTGAAATGACTGACGGAGACCTCCGTAGGAGCGTGCTGTTGTTTAAATGTGGTTTGTTCGTCTCAGACTCATATTGAAATTGAAATCACATTAGAAGACAGTAAGAGATGGGAACTTTAAGGGGTAACTAGGGTTCTACCCTCATGAACCATCCATGTGATCAATGGGTTATCTCAAGACCAGTGGTTCTCAACCTTCCTAATGCTGTGACCCTTCAATACAGTTCCTCATGTTGTGGTGACCCCCCAACTACAAAATTATTCTTGTCGCTACTTTATAACTGTCATTTTGCTACTGTTATGAATCATAACATAAATATCTGTGTTTCTGATGGTCTTAGGCGACCCCTGTGAAAGGGCCATTTGACCCTCAAAGGGGTCACGACCCACAGGTTGAGAGCCACTGGGCTAGAGTCTGCCTATATCAGCCACCTTGGCTAGGTCTCCTACCCCATGATGTCCTGTGCTACCTCAAGGTTATTCCAGAAAAAAATAAAAACAAAAACTTCAGATGTGGCACTTTGATCTCAGACCAGAAGCATGAGCCAAAGTCACTTCTTTATAACATACCCAGTCTCCGCTAGCGTGCCGCGAGCACCGTGGACTAAGAAGATGGACTAGAAGATGCCAACGTGGATGGGAAAGGCCAGAGCCCTGACTGCTCCCTCCCTTGTTAACTATGTGGTCCTGGCTGCATCCTTCTCCTTCTGTGGCTCCCGCTGTCAGTAAAGCGCAGGACTGGGGTTATGGGGTCTAGACGGTCTGTGCTCTAATATTGAAGGGTTTGAGCTCCTTTTCTCATGGGCTGTTTGTCTTAGAAAGGGGAAAAAAAATAACGAGAGGAAATAGCTCACCCAGGGGGCAGAGGGAAGGATGGAAAGGCACAGGCTTGCCACCCGGGCAGCGGGCCTCTCTAGGGGGCGGGTAGCGGATGGGAGCTGGGGCTCGAGGTGGGAGTCAGTCACCCGGGACTCAAGCGGACACTGCCAGCCTGCGGCCAGACAGGTTTTGTATTTAGAGTTGGAAACCCTGGCCAGGGAGTCACCAGCTCCCTGCTGCTCATTTGTGCACGAGGGAATGCCTGCTTCACAGAGTCCCATCTCAGGAGGTAGCAGAGACATTAACAGCACCGGTTGTCCAGCCTCTGATTTTTGCCACTCTTCACATGCCATAGTAAATATGATCTTCAGTTCCACAGAGGTCAGCTTGGGACCTCGTGAGCAGCCCGCCATGAGCCTGCCCTGCTTAGCCACATAGAAAAACCAAGGTTTCCACATCGCCGCCTGTCCGTCTACCCTGCCTGGCCTCTACGTCCAACATCTCTGGGAACTCTTCCTTCTCGGAGTTCCACGTTAAAAATCCTGCCGCCGCCGTCCCTGCCCGTCTCTAACCAGAATGCCCCAGACTCCCTGTCCCTTCTGCATGCACAAGTGACTTTTGCTGAAAAGCAAAGCTCATGGGGCACCCAGCCTTGTGGTTTACCTCATGACGTCATCTCTCTTCCTCCAGATAAACCAGAAGAGGCCAAAGAGCTCAAAGTTTCAGCTGGCCTGGGGGAAATAATATCTTCTCTGACTCAGGGTGGAAGGTTCAGGGAGGGCATCTGGGGCTGTGAGAGGCGGAAAAGGTTCCTCACACCAGCCCGAGATGCAGGTGACCTGGAATGCCTGAAGGGAAGGTTACCTGGTCTATAGAATTTAGCAATAGGATGCTCTAAGCAGGGGGGTTCCTGAGATCTATGAGGAAATCTGCGTGCTGAGGCTCCTCTGAAGTCCCCAAGTGCTACCGTTGGCCACCTCAGGGTTCTAGGGACAGGGTCCTGGGCTTTGGGTCACCTTCTACAGAAAGAGACAGGACAACGACCGGAATCTGGAGAGAGTGCCCCTCTCAGCCGTTCTTTACCAAGTCTTCTGTTCTGCCAAGCAGGGAAGGGGTGGGTCCTAGAGCAGGTGGGGCGGGGACAGTGGTGGAGGCGGGGGCGGGGCAGGGTGGGCGGGGCAGGGACAGGGGGCGGAGCCAGGGGCGGGAACAGGGGTAGCTCCTATATGTAAACACAAAGCAACCAAAGCAAGGCTGGATCACTAGATCTCTCAAGTCTGATCTGTCCACAGCTGGGGGCGGGGGCGTAGGGGCGGGGGGAAGAGGGCTCTTTTGCCCTCCAGGTGGGACCCACCTCCATCTATGTGAGCCAGTTTCTCACGGGCCTCTTCCTGTGCAGTTCACACAGAGCACTAGGAGAGTGTAGTGGGTGGATAGAAGACAGAAAGATTGACCCAGTCCTCAAGAACGCCACCCTTTCAGGGGTAATGACAGGAGCAATGGCCACTGCCAAGGTCACACCATTTCATGATCACTACCCTTACTGAATATTCCAATGTGACCAGTCCCAGGCTAAGCAAGTCACTCACTTCTCATTCAATCCTTGCTAAACAGCCCATTAATTGGCCTTTATTACTTTTTTTTTTTTTTTTTTTTTTTGGTTTTTCGAGACAGGGTTTCTCTGTGTAGCTTTGGTGCCTGTCCTGGATCTTGCTCTGTAGCCCAGGCTGGCCCCAGACTCAGAGATCTGCCTGGCTCTGCCTCGCGAGTGCTGGGATTAAAGGCGTGCACTGCCGCCGCCCGGCCTTTATTACTCCCCTTTAATGAGGCTTCAGATGTCGGAGGTCATCCAACTAGGATTGCAATCTGGTCCCGTGGTCCTGACCACAATGAACAGGGACTCAGACCTGGGGCAAGAGGATGCATATTCCAGAGAGATGTATCCGTGTGTAAAAGATGGACTGGGGGAGAGCCAGGGCTCTGGAGAGGACCTGGGTGGACCAGAAGGTGGGCTGTAGACTGGGAAGCAGGAAGAGGGGAAGGTATGGGGGCCAGCTTGAGTGGAATTCTTGGTACTGATGAGAGACTTGCTACCGATGGGAGAGGCCAAGGTCAGAGCAGGCCAGAGCAGCACTAGGCAACAGTCCTCTGGCCTTCAGTTCAGGCAGGGCTATCGTTCTCGGGAGCCCGTCCAGGCGGGAGCTGCCTGAGTATCGTCTCCTCCTCACACCTCTCCCCCTGTGGCCGTGGTGCGTGCCATGGTCAGCTGCGGGGGCTTAGCAGTCCAGAGAGGAAGACCTGCCCAGCTTGGAGACAGCAAATTTAGCTTAACCCAAGTAGATAGTCCACGTGGGTGGTCTCCAGGACAGCCTGGGAGGAAACTAGGCAGGACGGCTCCATCCTTGGACCGGATTCTAGAACTCAGCTGGAGCAGGCGCATCCATATTGTTGACTGGCTGTAGGGCCAGACTCCCAAGGTACTGTCCCAAGCCATTGCTGGATGTCAGGAGCCATTCAGAAGCGGTCCCTGCTGCCTACACACGTCCCCAACATCTCTCCGCCCTGTCTCTGGCTACTCTCTCATCAGCCAGTCTTCTGTACCTCCGTCATCAGAAGTTGGGGGTCATCTAATCGACTCCGTTGAGGCCTCTCAGTGAAGGCAGGCAGGGGCCCTGAGCTGGACCGTGAGACACACGGGTGACTTGGAGGTGAGGAAGAGACATTGGCAAGGCCGGTGAGGTCTGAGCCAGAGGCTCAGAGGGCAGGGCAGAAGTCTAGCTTTCCCTCCTCACACCCCTGGCGTGAGGCCCAGGCTTGGAGCTGGCCGCACAGGCTGATTCGTGACTGAGAAGCTGCCTTCTGGGCCCTGCTTGGGGTGGGAGGGGCCTGGGAAAATCAAACTGCTGGGTTTTCAAGGCCCTGTGGGGCCTGCTCAAGCTGTGTGTGTGGCGGCTAAGGGGCTGGGGAGGGGGTCCGGAAAAGCCTTTTTTTTTTTTTTTTCATTAAACAGTGGGTGGAGATTTAAGTATTAAACAGGAATACTTTTCCACTTACCTAGGCGTGGACTGGGACTAGGGGCTCAGGAGAAACAGGCTTGCCTCTTGGGTCCTTTCTAGTTATGCCCTGTCCCCTGCCAGGGTAACTGATCAGTTCGGGAGATTCCTCTGGAAGGGAGCAGGCTGACATTTGTTTTGCTGTCTAGGCTTCCCGGCATCCAGCTGCTGCCCCAACCTCTGGAACTTGAGAGGAACCAAGCTCCCTCCACCCCCAGGTCACCATTGTCATCTCTACAAAGGACTGGGATTGGTGACAGAGACATGGCCTTCACAGGCCCTGGCACATCCTTGTTTAAAGCGGCATCTACAGCCACAGTGACCTTTCTAGATCACCAGGATGGTTAGGGCCAGTCACCAACACCCAGATGGCACATCCCTGTATTGTCCATAAGCACAATGTCTGTGGGAATGTCCCTGCATTTGGCTTGAGTGTCAGGCCAAGGGCAGGGACCTGGTGTGTTTAGTTCACCGGCTCTGAGCACCAAATAGCCGTTTGCTATCCACTGTGTGCTCACCTTCTGGCGGAGGAGCTGGTGTGGACTTGAGGAGAAGAGGTAGCATGAGATGGACTGAAGGGGCGAGCGGGCAGCCTGGATGGGCGCCAGCTGGGAAAAGAGGATGGCAGCTTAGATGAACGCTCGTGGGAGAAGATGAGGTTAAGGTAGGTGGATCTGAGAGATATTTCGGAGGGAGAAGATAGGGGACCAGTGAGTGGGAATGGGGCTGAGAAGAAGGCATGGGGAGTGGTCTCTTGGACCAGCTGGGGGGCCATTGTTGCTTGGCATGAGCTGTCATGGCCTGAGTCTCCAGTACCTATGCAGTCCTCTCCAGATCCAGGGTAGCCCTGGACTGAGGGACTTCTAAGGAGGGAGTGAAGGGAGTCACACGAGTCCTTGGGAAACTCAGGCTACATGTTATCTTGCAACTGATATTGAGAAAGGTTCAAACAGGCAAGGAGGAAAAAGGCAGTGTCGGGACCCCCCGTGGGCCCACCAATCACCTTAAAACTTCCTCAGAACATCCTCACCCCTCACTCCCATTTCACTGTTTTGTTATTTTAAAACAGCCCCAGACACAGTATTGCTTTATACACAATTGCCTTGGCCTTTATCTCTAAGCAGACGATTAAAAAAAGAAAAACCCACGTAACGACAGCGTCAGGTCTTGGCAATTGCTATTAATTCAACAACGCTTTCTCTTGTGTGTGCATGCATGTGGTGTGTATATGCAAGTGTGCTCACCTGTGCAGGTACACACGGAGGCGAGGGGTTGACTTCAAGGATCCTCATCAACAGACGAAGCGATAGCTCTGTCTTACTCTTTGGACGCAGCGTCTCTCACTGAACTTGAAGGGTGTCATTTGGGCTAGATTGACTTGTCAATGAATCCCTGGAATCTGCTGAACCCATGTCCCAACACTGAGATTACAGATGTGTGCCACGCACCCAGCCTTTTGTTGTTGTTGTTGTTTTTGGTTTTGTTTTGTTTTGTTTTGTTTTTTCAAAACAGGGTTTCTCTGTAGTTTTGGTGCCTGTCCTGGATCTCACTCTGTAGCCCAGGCTGGCCTCGAACTCATAAGAGATCCGCCTGGCTCTGCCTCCGGAGTGCTAGGATTAAAGGCATGCACCAGTGTCACCCGCCCGGTGCAACCAGCCTTTTTATGCACATGGGGAATCGGGGCCCAGGTACTCACACTTGCACAGCAAGCACTCAGTCAATGAGCCGCATCCCCAGCTCCTAACTTCTCACTATCATGTAGAAATCAGTCCAGGCTCAGGCTTCCCTGATGGTCTCTTTCTTCCAGGAACAGCAGCGCACGTGATATCTAGGTCGGGGTGATTAGCATGATGGTTCAGCTCGGCTTATAGGTACTACGTGTTTGCTGCATGACTGGGTGTGGTGAATTGTGGAGGGAACAAAAAAAAAAAAAAATGAAGGAACAGAGAAGTAACTGGAAAACATGGCAGTAGGGGAACACTCTCTCCAAGTCCTCTGCTCATTCAGAAACTCGAAAACAAATGATACCAGGGAGAGTGTTGGGGACATTCCTCTCCCGGGACAGAACTGCCTCTTGTTCCTTCCCACCACCCAGTTCGGCCTGTCTGCTGTCCAAGGCTCATGAGTTCCTGTCCCACTGGCCTGTCTTCAGCCTTGGGCGGTTTCCCTCCCTGGAACAGGCTGGGAACAGGAGGGATGGTGTGGGACACACCCAGAACCAATGCTGCTGTGTTTATGGTGGGCTGTGTTTATGAGAGAGTTATCTGGTTTCAATACCGCGAAATCTCAAAACTTTCCATGGGAACTTCTGTGCTAAGCTCCTTCCGGGGTGGGCTGCACAAGCTCAACCTGAGCAGGATGGCACTCTGGGCTGCTTCTGGGGGTCTCCAGTGGCCCCCAGTAGGCAGGAGCAGATATGACTAGCTCCAGAAGTCCCCAGCGACCTGGATTCAAATCCGGCAATATCTCTTAGTTAGCTAATGTGACTCCCATAAGGTTCCTCAGTCTCTTCATTGACAACATGGAAACACACAGTGCTGCTGGGATCCACTGAAGCCTCTTGAGAGCTCAGCATAGCATCCAGTGTATGGTGAGGCCAATGCTCAGGGCTGGTGAAGGTAGATTTACCAGTTCTCAACAGAAACCTGACTACGTGTTATAGAAGTCCCGTTTCTGGACTTTCAGAAAAATAATACGATACATATTCTAATGTCATATATAATTCAGCAAGGTTGGGACAATGCCATAACCAAACACGTGAATACTTCCTCTTTAAAGCATGGGACTATTCACCCAAAGTGGGGGGAAAAAGTCTACAGGCAATTTCATGTATGCTTAGGCCTCGTTTTTGCTAAGTAAGTTATGAGGAAAACTTGGCGTTTTCGGGGCCTGGAGGTGTTTGGAATTGCAGAAGAGGGACTGAGGGTATCTGTGTTGCCATTAACATTACATGTTTAGGAACAAGGGGGGGTCTCTCCTGCTAGAGGGGCATGGCTTGGCCCCTGTGGAGAGGGGTGCTCTTTCCACAGGCAGAGCAAGCAGGAGGCAACTTTGGGTGTTGACAAAGGACCACTTCTCCGGGCAACTGGCACTGTGTTGGTGAAGGAGACAGCCTTGCAGTGTGGCCCTGCAGGCTGGTGGACACTGTTGGAGCTTGAGCTGGCCTTTTCAATGTGGGCATTCAGGAGGTGAAGAGGCTGAGGTAACCTAGGCTTCCCCTAAAACCTCTTTCTACTTAGGCCCCTGTGAGACCCTGGGCCAAGGGTTGTGACCCATTTCCCTCCCCTGCTCTCTCCACTCTGCTCTTTTGGGCTCAGGCTCAGGGCTGAGTGAGAGGCAGAAACCAGTTTTCTTCATCATAGCATCCGAAGCCTGGGCTGGACATCTCGTGGGAGTATCTCATCCGCCCCACGACGCTATAGAGAACGATCTATAGGTCTAGACGGAGTACTAGTATTTACAAAGCACGCCTGCTGACTCTGGGCAGCTCACGACTTGGTCATGTGTTCTCATCACACTTGGAAGTGAAGGGACTTGCCCGGGTTTCTCCGTCGGACACACTTTTCCTCTTACCTTTCTTTTGCTAGTTCACCCCGACGGGGGCGGCTTCCCGGGGACACTTCCTCTGGTTGCTGTCCCTGCTTGAAGGCGGCAGCTGTGGGAAAAGCGGGGCTGAGCACAATCAGGGTGTGGGACTTTGCCCGGCCTGGAGTCCCAGCCGCTGGCGCTGGAGCGGGGCTTGCGTCCTCGCCTCCTCCACGTCTGGCGTGGGGGAATTCCCCTTGCTGGGTGCCTGAGGATTAAACACAACACCTAATAGAATATAATAATAGAATACAAAGAGCAAACAAGACAACAGCTGGGGTGGATGAAGGCCATGGATGCTTATAAAAGTGCTTTGAGCCCCTGGGAGAAAGGCGCGACCAAACACAAGGCTCCAGCCTCAGCCCTGGTTGGCCTGTCGGGCAACCCCAGAGAGGCTCTGAGTCTGTAGTGGGGGTGGGGGGGGGTGGGGGTGGCGGCAACTTGGGCCCAAAAGGAGTGCTGGGATCAACCATGAATGAACGTCTGGTGCCTTGGCGTTGTCCAGCCATAGGAAGCTAACAGGGATACTTGTCCCAGCCCAAATCACTCCTAGCAATACC